>NW_026575644.1:0-38280 GCF_028641065.1 Leucoraja erinaceus
AATGAATGAAAGATTCGCAAAAGCGGGAGGAATCACACAGGGGGCGCAGCGAGAGAGGGTGTTGCAGAATTCTCATTGGAGAGAGGAGGATGTCGCGGGGAATCCAATCCATCGCTCCTGCCCGCTCCGTGCCGCGGCACCCCAACAGGACCCACAGAACCAAGGCCCTTAACGCCACCAGTAACGCGAGGTCACAGACTGTGCAACAGGTCTCATCCTGTTAAAACAAGGAACTTGGTTCTTGGTTCTTGGTCCTCCAAAATATTCCAAATGGAAGTTAAACTGGAGGTGGCGGAAGGTGGATCTCACGGCGACTACGGGAGTCAGTCGTTGACGTTTGCAGTCGCCGAAATAAATCGCAAAGTGGGACAGGCCCTTTAAGCAAATAAAGATTCTTGGAAAAGAAGAGCTACCTTAAATTTAGTTGAGTCGGGTTAGGTAACTAGGGTGTTGGGGGGAGAATTAATTGCTGTACACATCTGTATTAGTAGCTGGTATCTCAAATTGGATCGAATGCGCTCGTTGCTCCTAATAGTTCTGGTGTAGGTTTGGTATATCGAGCTGGCCATTTAACATTTTGTAAAAACGGGTCAAACGGTGAGCTTTACTTTTGTAAGTAAGTTAGTAATATTTATTTATATAGCACTTTTAAATCAAAATCACTTTGAACCAAAGTGCTTTACAGAGATTGATTAAATTAATTGAATAGATTAAATGTCCATAAATCCATATAAAATAAAAAATAAAAAAGACACAGAACAGTACACTATAGAAATCAACAAGAAACGTCCCCCACAGCAGAATTCACTGTGAGGGAAGGCACTAAACATATCCAGTTCTCCTCCTCATAGTCCACCCGAGGTCGGGGTCTATATGTGACCTCCTCAGCCAACCCGGTGGTTTCAGGCCCTCTTGCCGCGAAGCTGGGTCATCGGCGTCGGGTGAACATTTTTCAGCGGCTTGGACTGAAGCGGCCGCTTCCCCCCCCGGAGACTGCATTGTCCAAAGTTCTCAGGCCGCGCCGGTTGGACCTCCGACTCTGGCGATCTCGGATCCCAGGCTCCGCGGTGTTTTAAATCCAGTGCCGCCCGCCCGCGGCTGGACGCTCTGCAGCCGCAGCTCAACGATGTTGCAGTCGGCGGTCACAGTGCCCCGGAGCTTAACGCAAGGCGACCCGCTAAAGGCATCGCCCGCTCCGTGTTGGTGTCCCAGCGTTGCACCGCCGGCGAAGCTGTGGTCCCGGCAGGAATCGCCGCTCCAGCGCTGCTCCAGCTCGATGGTAGGCTGCACAGAGAGGACGAAGATGCGGTTCGGAGGAAAACCGCATCTCCGACCAGGTCGGACTGGGATTTAAAATAGTTTCCCCCTTCCCCCCCCCCCACCCCCCACATAAAAGATTAGACCTCCAAATTAAAATTATACAGTAAAAAGTGTGAAAAGACGGACTGCAGGCAGGCTGCCATATAAAAACGGCGCAGCCCGCATATCCGCTGTCTTCGAGAGGGTTCCACCCCGACCAGTGAATTCATAAGTTTGGTAACACTCGCTTCTCTCTCATAGGTATTTGCAACAAATCGAACTGCCTGTGCATATTATTAGTAGCAACTAAGAACTGCAAATAAAATGTGTAAGAAGGAACTGCAGATATTGGTTTACACCGAAGATAGACACAACATGCTGGAGTAACTCAGCGGTTCAGGCAGCGTCTCTGGTGAAATGAAATAGGTGACACGAGTGGTGGGCCTGAATGCGGACCTGGGGGTGACATGACCTCCACTTACATGGAGACAGACAGTCGGAATGCGGACCTGTGGGAAAATGCAGCTCTTGCCCCGCCCCCTCCCTCCCACTACCCACTTGCCAGATACAAAACCATAACCAAAGATCATTGACCATAACTTCTCCCTTGTCCGTCTCTCTGCGAGACCAAGTCAACAGAGTGGCTGAAGAAGGGTTTCGGCTGTAACGTTGCCTATTTCCTTCGCTCCATAAATAATGTGGAGAGCCGAGGAACTAGTAAAATGACAAGGTGGGGGGGAGGGAGAGGGGGAAGTGTAAGGAGAAATTATTTAAAGTTAGAGAATTCAATGTTTAAAAACAACCCAAATTAAAGTTTATTCAAGGAAATAAATATGTACAATACCGGAACCGTGCAAGAAATTCGTCCGACATTGTCGGTGGCTATACGTACATTCAATACTGTTTACCCAAATTCCATTCCCTCCTCCTTCTTTCTCGTGTAACCAGTTACACAAATCTCCACATTGTTTGTCCCTTGAGATCACCTTCCGACATTTAACAATGGGACCTGCCAGACAGGTCATTTAATTGATCCTGGTCTTCTGGTCTTTTCTCACTGCCATCTCCCCCCCCCCCCCCCCCCCTTCGACCCAGCACCGCTATTCAATGTGATCATGGCTGATCATCCCCAATCCGTGCCCCGTTCCTGCCTTCTCCCCACATCGCCTGACTCCGCTATTTTTAAGAGCGTCAGGAACATGTTTTCTGGAGTCGACTAGTTGCTATCAGCAGTTTTTCACTTTCAAAATTTGGATACAAACATTAAGACGTCAGTCTGAAGAAGGGTCTCGACCAGAAACGTCACCTATCCCTTCGCTCCATAGATGCTGCCTCACCCGCTGAGTTTCTCCAGCTTTTTGTCTAACTTCGATTTTTCCAGCATCTGCAGTTCTTTCTTAAACAGAGAGTTTTAAAATGTCATATGTTCCAAAACGGAACAGAAATTCTTACGTGCTGGAATGAACTGCAGATGCTGGTTTAAACCAAAGATACTAGAGGAGCTTTGGTTTAAATCGAAGATAGATACAAAAACTCTGGAGTAACTCAGCGGGTCAGACGGTATACATTTATTTTTTAATTTGATGTCAATATTTAAACTCTCATCCTTAAACATGGCATTAACTGTGAAGCTTTGTTAAACTTGCGCTGTGAATGTATCTAAATTGATACACACGAAGGAACGCCTCGTACACACATAAAGGTCACCTGTGCTGCTTGAGGACAAACTCAAAACAAAGTTACAACAGAATGAGAGGCCATTTGGCCCGTCATGTCGGTGTTGCTGTGTGTGTGTGTATATGTCCTTCCTCAAATTTGGAGACCAAAACTGTACACAATACTCCAGGTGTGGTCTCACTAGGGCCCTGTACAACTGCAGAAGGATCTCTTTGCTCCTATACTCAACTCCTCTTGTTATGAAGGCCAACATGCCATTCGCTTTCTTCACTGCCTGCTGGAATCTAGCTTAGTGTCTATCTGAGAGGACCAGACTTCTCCCTCCCTCCAAACCTCCCAACCCAAGTTTCCAATTCTGGGTGTGAGGAAAGGAGACACAGAAGTAATCTGATGGGCCTGTCCCACTTAGGCGACTTTTTAGGCAACTGCAGGAGACTATGCGTTCGCCACATGTTCGCAGGTGGTTGCCGGGGAGTTGCCTTCATGGTCGTGAGAAGTTCCCGCATTCTGGGAACTAGTCGCGGTGAATTTTTCAACATGTTGAAAAATTTGTGTCGACTAGAATAAAGCCGCCATGGAGAGTAGTGAGAATTCCCGTGCAGCAGATGGGTCGCCAGGAGGTCAAAGGTTCGTGGAGGTCCTCGTAGGTTGTAGCCAGAGGTGTGGTGTGTGTGTGTGTGTGTGTGTGTGTGTGTGTGTGTGTGTGTGTGTGTGTGTGTGTGTGTGTGTGTGTGTGTGTGTGTGTGTGTGTGTGTGTGTGTGTGTGTGTGTGTGTGTGTGTGTGTGTATGTGTGTGTGTGTGTGTGTGTGTGTGTGTGTGTGTGTGTGTGTGTGTGTGTGTGTGTGTGTGTGTGTGTGTGTGTGTGTGTGTGTGTGTGTGTGTGTGTGTGTGTGTGTGTGTGTGTGTGTGTGTGTGTGTGTGTGTGTGTGTGTGTGTGTGTGTGTGTGTGTGTGTGTGTGTGTGTGTGTGTGTGTGTGCGTGTGTGTGTGTGTTTGTTCCACTGACAGTCGCTGTTTCAGTCAACTTGACAGTTGCCGGCAGTCGACTGAAAGATCACTCAAGTAGGACAGGCCCATCAGTGTTAGAGTGTTCGGCAGCCGGTGAAACTGAAGGAACGACCGTGTGTATTGACTGACTGAGGCAGGAAGAAAACAAGGGGACCCAGAAGACTTAATACATTTTTTTTGATTTATTTTTCTCTCATTATATTTATTCTCATTTTATTTACAGGCTCAATGAATGGGCTGTCAATACGCGGAATTTCGACTTAAATCGAGTCTGTCGTCCACATTTCTGCCCCTGAGCCCCGCTCCCGGGACCCGACCCCATTTTCTTTTTTTACACCATTGGATCGGGATCAGGATCGGAGCAGATTCTCAGCCACTTGTTCTCGTCGCCGGTCCAGAAGAAAGGGTAAAGTTTCTCCGTGAATTTTTTGCCGGCGTAGGTGTGGAGGTGGGACTTGGTGTCCGCGCTGTGAAAGGAAATGCTCCCCGGTTCGTAGTTGAGGCTGACCCGCACTCGCCCGGGGATGGGGTCTGCCGGGAGGGGGAACCCGGGCGAGGTGTTGACGTAGAAGCCCCCGCCGACCCGCCCAGTAAAAATAAGGTGCATCCCTTTTATCTTTTTTTTCTTTTTTTCACTTTTATATACCTTCAGCTCTCTTTTTTCTCACTTTCTATTTCTTTGCCTTTCTCCTTACCACTTTTTCTCCTTACACACGGATCCCACCCCCATCCTGCCCCATATGGCTGGCATCAAATCACATGTTCACAGAAGGTAGACAAAATTGCTGGAGAAACTCAGCGGTTGAGGCAGCCTCACTCAATCCTTGCATGTCTCACCCGCTGAGTTTCTCCACCATTTTTTTGTCCACCTTCGATTTTTCCAGCATCCGCAGTTCTTTCTTTCACAGAAGGTGTGGGGCCGTGCCGGTGGCTTTGCGCAGGATGCGATGCAGCCAGAGCACGGCCGCGTTCGGGGCGGGCACTCGGCGGTCCCGATGATTACGGGAACAGAAAAATCCGCCCGCGGGCCGGATGATTTCGGGTTACGGGCCGCATTCGGCCCAGGGGCCGTAGGTTGCTGACCCCTGATTTAAATCCTTTATTGCCATATTTCAATATTTTTATTTGAATTTCACAGCAATGTGCATACATACAATGATAACAGACAGTGACAGTCAAGGCATAATTGTGCAACAGTATGTAAGCGACCCTCAAAGCCCTTACCCTTACCCACCTTCAACCCACCTGAATCAGGTCGGAACCAAACGGGGACAAACAACACTCACATACGTACACATCCACACAAATATGGTAAGATAAACAAAACAAAAAGTACCAAAGGGAAAAAAAAGGGGGGGGGGTCACTAATAACAGCAAATAAGTACGTAATTAAATAATTAATGTGGGGAGGCGGGGGGGCGGGGAGGGGGTTAAGGGGAGAGCAGCTGCAGTAGAGCAGAACAATGGTGGAGAGCACTCAGTCCTCTTCCGAGTCCGGGGACAAGTTGAGAGAGTTAACAAGTTCCAAGAAAGGGTTCCATTTGTCTAGGAATGTCTCGGTAGAACCTTTGAGAGAGAACCTAAGTTTTTCAAGCTTTAAATTGTAAAGCACCTCTTTAATCCAGCGGGTGTGTGTCGGGGGACAGATGAGCCTCCAGTTAAGCAAGATCAGTCTCCGGGCTAACAAGGTTGTAAAAGCTAGAACCCGTTTCACCACAACAGAGAGGTTGGTGTTGGGAGGGGTACCGAAAATGGCTGACAGTGGGTTTGGAGGAATAGTCTGGCCGTAGGCTCTGCTTATCAAGTTTATCTGCTTCTCCTTTATAGCCATAAGATAGACACAAAGTGCTGGAGTAACTCAGCGGGTCAGGCAGCATCTCATGGGGTAAACAGGATGGGCGACATTCCGGATTGGGATCTCTCGATCGGTCCAAATGCCCTTTTAAGACCAGGCGGCACAGTGGCCTGTTTTGGGAAAAGGGAAGTACAATGGGATCTGGGGGTCCTTGTTCATCAGTCTATGAAAGTAAGCATGCAGGTCCAGCAGGCAGTGAAGAAAGTGAATGGCATGTTGGCCTTTATAACAAGAGGAGTTGAGTATAGGAGCAAAGAGGTCCTTCTGCAGTTGTACATGACCCTAGTGCGTAACTAGAGTTTAGTTTAGTTTAGAGATACAGCGCGGAGACAGGCCCTTCGGCCCATCGAGTCCGTGCCGACCAGCGATCCCTGCACACTAACACTATCCTACACACACTAGGGGCAATTTACGATTATACCAATCCAATTAACCTACATACCTGTACGTCTTTGGAGTGTGGGAGGCAACCGAAGACCGGAGAAAACCCACGCAGGTCACGGGAAGAACGTGCAAACTCCGCACAGACAGCACCCGTGGTCGCGATCGAACCCGAATCTCCTACGCTGTCAGCCAGCAACTCTACCGCTGTGACACCATTCCGCCTTACTACGTCAGCGACTCGCGTTCAATCCTGGCCACAGGGAGCTGTCTGGGTGGAGTTTGCACGTGTGGCAGCCTGGGTTGCCACACGTAACGTCCCTAGTGTGTGGGATAATTGTTGGTCAGCACAGACTCGGTGGGCCGAAGGGCCTGTTTCTGTGCTGTATCTATAGTAGTGTAAAATAAAGAGTTGTCATTTCATCTGCTTCTTTAGCTACCTCTGGCAGCTCATACGAGATACTGACTATCCAATGAGACTACACCTGGAATATTGTGTGCACTTTTGGTCCCCTAATTTGTGGAAGGACATTCTTGCTATTGAGGGAGTGCAGCGTAGGTTTACAAGGTTAATACCCGGGATTGCGGGACTGTCATATGCTGAGAGAATGGAGCGGCTGGGCTTGCACACTCTGGAATTTACAAGGATGAGAGGATATCTTATTGAAACATATAAGATTATTAAGGATCTGAAGAAGTGTTTCGGCCCAAAACGTTGCCTATTTCCTTCGCTCCATAGATGCTGTGCACCCGCTGAGTTTCTCCAGCACTTTTGTCTACCTAAGATTATTAAGGGCTTGGACACGCTAGAGACAGGAAACATGTTCCCGATGTTGGGGGAGTCCAGAAACAGGAGCCACAGTTTAAGAATAAGGGGTAAGGCATTTAGAACAGAGCCGAGGAAACACTTTTTCACCTAGAGAGTTGTGAGTCTGTGGAATTCTCTGCCTCAGTGGGCAGTGGAGGCCGTTTCTCTGGATACTTTCAACAGAGAGCTAGATAGGGCTCTTAAAGATAGCGTAGTCAGGGGCTATGCGGAGAAGGCAGGAACGGGGTACTGATTGGGGATGATCAGCCATGATCACATTCAATGGCTCGAAGGGCCGAATGGCCTCCTCCTGCACCTGTTGTCTATTATCTATTGTCTATTGATTTGTTTTACTCTCCCTTCATCTTTCTCTCCCTCCCCTTTCCCCCCCCCTCTCCAGCCCCTCCCACTCTTTTACTCTGTCTCCCACTCCTCCCCTCTCTTCCCTTCTCCATCTACCCACCCCCTCTCACTCTCTCCCTCTCTCCACCCCCTCACTCTCTCTCCCCCTCCCTCTTTCTCCCCCTCTTCCTCTCCCTCTCTCACTCCCTCCCTCTACACGCACACACACACACACACACACACACACACACACACACACACACACACACACACACACACACACACACACACACACACACACACACACACACACACACACACACACACACACACACACACACACACACACACACACACACACACACACACACACACACACACACACACACACACACACACACACACACACACACACACACACACACACACACACACACACACACACACACACACACACACACACACACACACACACACACACACACACACACACACACACACACACACACACACACACACACACACACACACACACACACACACACACACACTATTTATGTATTGTAGATGGATGTAAAACCACGAGGCAAATGATAAAAATAAATGCCGTAGAAGTTTCCCCAGGGAACGGGAATCAATGGCCGGAGGGCAATTAAGGTGAGAGAAGAAAGATTTAAATGGATCACAGGGGCAAGATATTCACATAAATGTGCATGGAACGGCAGACTGAATAACTGCCCAACAGTCACCCATGCTTTTGCTCCAGAGATGCTGCTGCCCTGTCGAGTTATTCCAGCACTTTGTGCGTCTACCTTCGGTATATGGGATCAGCCATTGGTTGAGACAGGTATAATAACAAATTTTCAATTAAATTCAGACATTAGGCAATAGACAATAGGCGCAGGAGTAGGCCATTTGGCCCTTCGAGCCAGCACCGCCATTCAATGTGATCATGGCTGATCATCCCCAATCAATACCCCGTTCCTGCCTTCTCCCCGAATCCCCTGACTCCGTTGTATTTAAGAGATCCATCTAGCTCTCTGTTGAAAGTATCCAGAGAGCCGGCCTCCACCGCCCTCTGAGGCAGAGAATTCCACAGACTCACAACTCTCTGTACAGGGTACGTGGACAGGAACTCTCTTTGGACAGGATACACGGACAGGAAAGGTTCAACATGATATGGGGCCTAACCCGGGCAAATGGGACTGGCTTGGCATCAATAAGTTCCTGTACTGCATTCCTCCAGCAATCCACGACATTGAGGACCTGGGGGATTTGTCTGTGTGGCATTCTCAGTTTTATAACTTAGAGTAATGCTAACTGGGCAGATGATTATCACATGTACGTGGAGGTTTGTGGGTTGCTGTGCGTCTCTGTGCAATAAGTGGAATGTACGTAGCAGGTTAGTGGGTTAACAGTGCAGCGAGATGTAATTCTATGCCAAACAAATATTTGCTAAGCATACACGAGAAATTACACCCATGTTTGGTAAACACGGTTGCTGGAAACTGGGTGGATTAATAAATGGTATGTGTAGGAAGGAACTGCAGATGCTGGTTTAAACCGAACATAGACAAAAAAAGTTGGAGTAACTCAGCGGGACAGACAGCATCTCTCTGACTGAAGAAGGGTTTCGACCCAAAACGTCGCTCAAACCTTCTCTCCAGAGAGACTGCCTCTCCCGCTGAGTTACTCCAGCTTTTAGTGCCTATAAATGGTGTATAAGTGTTATGTACCGGGGATCCGTGACATGGTAGTGTTGGAATCTTCAGCATAAAACATAGTTTTGGAGGAACTCAGCGTGTCAGGCAGCGCGTGTGGAGGGGATAACCAGATGGCACTTTGGGCCGGGACACTTTTTCAGTCTGGAATCCAGGTTACAGTGGGGTGGACATCACAATAGACAATAGACAATAGGTGCAGGAGGCGGCCATTCGGCCCTTCAAGCCAGCACCGCCATTCAATGTGATCATGGCTGATCATCCACAGTCAGTACCCCGTTCCTGCCTTCTCCCCATTTCCCCTGACTCCGCTATCTTCAAGACCCCTATCTAGCTCTCATTTAAAAGTATCCAGAGAACCGGCCTCCACCGCCCTCTGAGTCAGAGAATTCCACAGACTCACAACTCTCTGGGTGAAAAAGTGTTTTTAATGGCTAACCCCTTATTATTAAACTGTGTGCCCCCTGGTTCAGGACTCTCCCAACACCGGGAACATGTTTCCTGCCTCTAGCGTGTCCAAATCCTTAATAATCTTATATGTTTCAATGAGATTCCCTCTCATTCTTCTAAACTCCAGAATATACTCGCGGCGGCTTTACCCCAAATCCTCCTTGAACACATCTGTGAGGGAACATTGTAAGGCAGACAGGCTGAGTTACTCTAGCACTTTGTGTATACCTTCGCTATAAACCAGCATCTGCAGTTCCTTTCTACACACTAATTATGGCCTACCAAGTCTTAATGCCAGTGGTGTAGTCTAGTTTTTTGTAGTGGGTATACTGTGATGATTCCCTCCTAGCCTCTTCCACACCCGTCTATAAACACCGCCACACTCACTGTCGCATACAGTAGCCTACAACCACCATAAGTAATTGAGATTATTCAACACTCGATATTGTCATCAGTTTCTAGGACAATAAACAGTCAAATTAAAATCACCATTAGGCACTAGCATCAAATAAACTATAAAGCATCAATAAATAAATAACTGTTGGCTATATAAACACTGTACTACTGTATATGTAACCGGCCTGGCCTCAGTATTAATGTGCTAAGGAGGCGACGGGATACTTGAGTCTTTTGCACAGGACATTTATTGCTGCTGCTGCTGCATGCTCTGTTTAGAGTTTTGTGACAAGAAAAAACAGAGTTAGTCATTTGTCAGAAACAATTACAACTCAATAAAATAAAATACCCTATATAAGAAACAATAAATGCAAAAATACAAAATAAAAACATGTTCTTTAGAATTATGTTTCCCATACAAAAATACTTAAATAATAAATTAAAATAAATAAAACATATCAGCAACTGTTCTAAGACGTCTCACACTCATACTTAATACAGCAATCACACAGCATCACAAAATACACGTTTTCAATCACAGTAAGTCCAATGCAAATAACATCTGTTCAGTGTTTAACAGAGAAGAAAAACAGTACATCCGCAAAAACGACCAGCAGAGGGCGCATGACCCATGCAAAATAAAACAAACACCACAATCCCTTCATTGTAAAAAAGTAACAAACAAAGGTGAATACACAGTTACATGAGGGATATTTAGTGGAATACAAACACTTTTCCATACTTGCTACTGTAGCAGGAATGGAAAAGTGTTTGTATTCCACTAAAAGGGATTTTGTCAACAATTGTTTTTCACTTTAAATGTAGTAGCCTGCTAGTTTACAAAACTTTCCAAATTTGCTTGTACTCAGGCATCTGAGGTGTGCTCTGCCTTCTTGCTTGCGTGGCAGAGCGATGGCTTCGTAACCATGTTGATACATATTTGCTTGGCTCAAAAAGGCTTACGAAGGGGGCCCATTGATGCTGATCATCATCAAATTGCTGACACTAGACAACAACATTCTAGATCTTTGGTCTGTGTACACAATATTCATCAGACTGAAGCCCCTTTCACACTCTGCAGTGCTGCAAGGGATGGTCTGCATGCAGTGGATGAGTGGTTTGAGGCATTCAGGTTCACTCTCTGGGTGCTCGATGAAATCTCTCATTCCATTGACAGCTTGTTCTTGACAAAGATTGAATCGCCTGCACAGTCGTTTTACCTGTGACTCACCGTGCCGTATGCCAGGTGTTGATGGCCAGGTGCTTGAATCCAGAATGCTGAGATCATGAAGAATTTCATCCTTAAATGAGAGCCGCTTCTCCATGTTGTTGATCAGACTTTGTAGGAACTGCTTTGTATTGATCGACATGAGCTTAGCATTTGACTCCAGGGACACTGATCCAAACTGTCCCAAAGCCTGTGCTTTCAATGCTTCCTCCAATTTCTCTCCTGGAGAATCTTTAAATGATGCCAGCACTCGGATGGTGCGCTTCAGCAGCTGTTCTGCTCTTAAAAGTGTGATTGAATGGGCCTGTAATTGCTGGGACAGGTTTGAAAGTTCAGATAGTGCATCATACATGAGTCCAAGGTCACAAAGAAATTCCTTGCTTTGCATACGACGTGCCAGGCCTCTGTAGGTTTGCCTCTCTTTGCCGTTTCTTGTTTGGTCTCCTGCAGCATTCTCAAAGTGTCTGTTAAGTGCTTCGTATGACCTCCACACAACCTTTACAGAACGGAAACTGCTGGCAACCCATCGGGTGTTTAAAACTCTGCCAATCTTCAGGACTTGTCAGCCCACTTCTTGTGCTGCTTCCATAAGTTCCCGTGAATTTTTATTGGACTGACTGTAGAGATTGTGGAGTTTGTCCATGAAAACTTTGAAGTGGTTGACTGCCTGAACCTCATCCACAGCATCATTTACAGCCAGTTCTAGACGGTGGTTCATGCAGTGCCATGTGAAGAGGTTAGGGTACCTTGCAGTCAGCCTGGTTGCCACACCAGAGTTTTTGCCTAACATAACACTGGCTCCATCAGAAACAAATGAGATCCAGTTGTTTTGAAGCCACTCTTCACTAAAGCCTGCAGTGTCCAAACAGTTTAATAGAGCTTCCTCTATAGACTCTGCCCTCTGGCTTTCCAGCTCCACCAGGTCCAAAAAAACAAATTCAGGAGTAGCTCCATCTAAAGAGGCCTTCACATTGACAATCATGGCTGATTTATGGCTGAGAGAAGTTGCCTCATCAATGAGAACAGACAGCTTGCTTGAAGATGACACAATGCTGTCAACTATTTTTGTCTGCATCTTTTTTGCTATGTGTTCCACAATTGTTGTTGAACTGAACCTTGAGTGCAGACTTGTGCCCATGTTGACACCGTTTTTTTCCTGAAGCTCAATGAGATCGTCATGGTCAGAGAAAGGTCGGTTCATCTTGGCAAGATAATATGCTGTTCTGAATACAGCATTTGTCTCAGCTAACACAGTGTCTGACACAGCTCTCACAAGATTCCCAAGTAAATCCTGTCCACCCTTTTCAGTGAGCTCCTGAGCTATTTCGTGTGCCCTGGACATCTCATGCCGTCTGATCTTGTTTCTCAAGGAGGCCAGGGCTGTTGGTCTGCTTGAGCCTGATGACTGGATCTTAAACATCGCCCACTCCTCAGATATGGAAATTCTTTTCTCTGTTAAGACGCCAGTAGATTTTGTTGAGCTGCAAATAGCACAACCTGGAAGTAAACAAAAACATGACTAATTAACATCATACAAGTAGTCTTTTTTGAATCTATATTAGCAATAACACCTTCTGAACTGGATAAGAATCTATTCAAAATAATTGAATGAACTGTAAATAAGCTTCACTGTGACAATATCATTATAATTTAATTGTATAAAAGTGAAATTAATGTATCTTTAAGATGAAAATAAACCAGCTATACTCTCATTTGCATAAAGTTGACCATGTGTTTATAGCAGCTTTACAAGTTGGCTGATATTTACCTAACTTTCTGTCCTTCCATTCTAACCAAGAATGCCTGCTTTTAAACTCCCTAGCCTGACTCTCAGTCCATAGGGCTGGCCAGGAGTTATCATCTAGAAGGAACAAGGAGATATTCAGCACACACACACTCACAGTCTCACAGTAAAATGTGTAATAACTACGTTATTTACTACTTTACTACAACAAGATTGAGCTAGCAAGGCCGTTTAGTGAATATATGTGTGGTATTCATTCAGTTTGGGAAATCTCTAATAAGCTAGTAGCTAGTAGTCTAATATCTGCTAAAGTTCACTTGTATACGACTTTCACTTACCCGATACATTGCTGGCATCAGGCTCCGCTGTAGTTCCCTCATCTTCATCTAACGTCGTAGTGACTGCTGGAGTGGCGTCCGAGGCAGCAGCAGGCATGTTTTGTTTTTTAAATGGCCAAGGGTAGTTTGTTGCTTCCGCTTCATATTTACTGTTGAGCCGCTGGACATCACCTCAGAATCCACTGTTTCCAGGCCTTTAACTATTCGCTAGGTGTCAATGAGGTTTCCCCTCATCCTCGTAAATTTCCTCTGGACCTAGTGAGACCACACCTGGAGTATTGTGTGCACTTTTGTTCCCCAAATTTGAGGAAGGACATTCTTGCTATTGAGGGAGTGCAGCGTAGGTTCACAAGGTTAATTCCCGGGATGGCGGGACTGTCATATGCTGAGAGAATGGAGAAGCTGGGCTTGTATACTCTGGAGTTTAGAAGGATGAGAGGGTTTCTTATTGAAACATATAATATTATTAATGGTTTGGACACGCTTGAGGCAGGAAACATGTTCCCGATGTTGGGGGAGTCCAGAACCAGGGGCTTGAGGAATAAGGGGTAAGCCATTTAGTATGGAGACAAGGAAACTATTTTTCTCACAGAGAGTTGTGAGTCTTTAGAATTCTCTGCTTCAGCGGGCGGTGGAGGCCGGTCGTAAGGATACTTTCAAGAGAGAGCTAGATAGGGCTTTTAAAGATAGCGGAGTCAGGGGATATGGGGAGAAGGCAGGAACGGCGTACTGATTGTGGATGATCAGCCATGATCACAGTGAATGGCGGTGCTGGCTCGAAGGGACGTATGGCCTACTCCTGTACCTATTGTCTAGTGTCTATTGACTCAGAACACTAGCCCACGTGCTGTGTACCAATCTTATTTAAATAAGAAAGTGTTGTTGAGTGAATTGTGGAAAACAAGCAGAATTACCCCACACACTTTCTTCAGTTTCAGGAGAAGATTTTCCAGTAAAACCTCCCTTCTCTCAGCTCGAGCAGTTTGATAAAAGTTCCCTGCCAACTCATTTCTGAAAACCAGCTCCCCACACACCGAGACACGTTCTATACCTGCCCCCCTCTGCTTGTCTATTCCTTTCACCTCACTGAACCTGAGAGACTGGTCTACCTGTTTGTTTCACTCCACCACTCTCTGCACCCACTCTCAGCTACATCTGGCCTCCTGAAAGCACAACTTCCTGGAAACACAAGGAGAAACAACTAATGTTACTTTCAAGAGTCAGCAGAAATACAGCACAAATATTTCTCTCCATTTCACTCTCTCCATCACCTCTGGTGCTCTCTACCCATCTTGCCTTCTCAGGTTGACACAAAATGCTGGAGTAACTCAACGGGACAGGCAGCATCTGTGTAGAGAAGGAATGGGTGACGTTTCAGGTGAAGATCATTCTTATAGACAATAGACAATAGGTGCAGGAGTAGGCCAGTCGATGCTTCGAGCCAGCACCGCCATTCAATGTGATCAGAGAATTCCACAGGCTCACTACTCTCTTTCAAGAGAGAGCTAGATAGGGCTCTTAAAAATGGGGTACTGATTGGGGCTGATCACCCATGATCACATTGAATGTCGGTGCTGGCTCGAGGTGTGTGTGTGTGTGTGTGTGTGTGTGTGTGTGTGTGTGTGTGTGTGTGTGTGTGTGTGTGTGTGTGTGTGTGTGTGTGTGTGTGTGTGTGTGTGTGTGTGTGTGTGTGTGTGTGTGTGTGTGTGTGTGTGTGTGTGTGTGTGTGTGTGTGTGTGTGTGTGTGCTTTATCATCATTCCTTACAATGCCGTGTACGACAGTGATCACAACTTCTACTGAAGTGTGGATGGCCGTCGGCTCGCTAGAAGCTCATCCGCCCTTTGACGGGTCTTGTTTTTGGTCCTGCTGGGGGTCCACAGCCCCCTCCTCACCTGGAAAAACCAGGTGGGGGAGACGGTTTAGTCGCCGACTATCCGACCATGGAGCAGGTAGCACGGGATTACATGGAACCCGTGGCGGGGGAACTCCCACTGACCTGACCTGACCTGACCTCACACAAAGGGTGGTGGGTATATGGAACAAGCTGAAAGAGGGCGGCACGGTGGCGCAGCGGTAGAGTTGCTGCCTCACAGCGCCAGAGACCCGTGTTCGATCCTGACTACGGATGCTGTCTGTACGGAGTTTGTACGTTCTCCCCGTGACCTCAAGGGTTTCCTCCGGGCGCTCTGGTTTCCACTATTGACGTAAAGGTTTTGTAGGTTAATGTGGCTTTTGTAATTTAAATTGTCCCCAGTGTTAGTGTACGGGGATTGCTGGTGGACACACACTTGATGGGCCGAATGGCCAGTTGGGGCAGGTGCTTGTAGCTCAGTGTCACTCATGTTATGACTCATGCTTTAGTAGTGACGCCCACTTGCTTTTACAGCACTGCTCCCTGCCTCTTTTCCCTTGGAATTAGTGAGACGCGCTAGCATGCAGTTATCAATGCTTTGTCGTTAATAAAGTCTTTGGACATTTATCATGGTGTAAGACTTCAGTTATTAATACAGCCGAAACACAACAGTGCTCTAACACATTTGAAAGATACTTGGACAGGTACATGGATGGATGGGAAATATTTGGAGGGATATGGTCCAAACGCAGGCAGCTGGGATCAGCATCAATGGGGCATGTTGTCCGGCACGGGGAAGTTGGGCCGAAGGGCCTGTGTCTGTGCTGTATGAATCTACGCCCATGGATAGGAAAGGTTTAGCTGGATGTGGGCCAAACGTGGGCAGGTGGGACAGGCGTAGATGGGGCATCCTGGTTGGCATGGGGAAGTTGGGCCGAAGGGCCTGTTTCTGTGCTGGTTGACACTATGGCTCTATGACTTGGTCAACATGGGGAAGTTGGGCCGAAGGGCCTGTTTCCGTGCTGTATGATGATGTGAGTCTCTGACTCAATGGCCCGAGCAAGTTGGGCCACAGGACCTGTCTCCACTTTAATTAAAACATGCAACCACCTATGCAGGTAGAGAAGAACAAACACCCTCTCATCTCTATGTACCTATGATAATATTATACTTGTGATCTTTATTCCATGCTACATGGACAGAACGGCAAACACACACGCAGGCACGCACACACCAAATAACACAAGAAAACATATTCAGAGACATATTGTGGCACAGATCTCGAGGCTGAATAGCATCGATCTCTAAGGTGAATGAATGGTGGTTGATAAATCTTAGAACCCACTACAATTTATCGTTAGTCAGTACATTCATATTTGATAGAAGCATGAAAAATAGGCGCAGGAGTAGGCCATTCGGCCCTTCGACCCAACACCGCCATTCAATATGATCATGGCTGATCATGTAAAATCAGTACCCCGTTCCGGCATTTTCCCCCATATCCCTTAATTCCTTTAGCACTAAGATCAAATCTAACTCTCTTGAAACCATCCAGTGAATTGGCCTCCACTGCCTTCTGTGGCAGAGAATTCCGCAGATTCAGAACTCAGTTGCCTGATAACAGATGAGAAGAAACCGTCCCTGAATCTACAGTCTTGTACAGTTGTATCAAATCGTGTATTTCATACCTTCACGGACCCAAGCAAATGTGTCAAACGTGTTCGTCACCACCCTGCCCATCCCTGGTACAATTGGCATGGAGCTGTGTGACTGCATTCCAATACCTCTCTCGTCTGCTAGAAATAGCACAGGGCGATACCATTTAGTGTGAAAAATATGCCCTGGTCTGTTTTACAAATTTGCATCACTTTTATCTGTTCAATAAAACAGCTTTTAATCTACCTATTGGTCCAGTTCATGAAAATCATGTTCCATCCCAGATAAATATAATCACTCTCCACAATGTCACCATAAAAACGTAGAAACATAGACACATAGAAAATAGGTGCAGGAGTCGGCCATTCTGCCCTTCTAGCGAGCACCACCATTGAATATGATGATGGCAGATCATCCAAAATCAGTACCCTATTCCTGCTTTCTCCCCATATCCCTTGATTGCGTAAACCCTAAGAGCAATATCTAACTCTCTCTTGAATACATCCAGTGAATTGGCCTCCACTGCCTTCTGTGGCCGAGAATACCACAGATTCACAACTCTCCGGTGCATATGTTTTTCTGCATCTCAGTCCTAAATGGCCTCCCCCGGATTCTTAAACTATGACCCCTGGTTCTGGACTCCCCCAACATTTTTGCCTGCATCAAACCTATCCAATCCTTTATGAGTTTTATATGTTTCTATAAGATCCTCTCTCATCCTTCTAAATCCCAGTGAGTACAAGCCCAGTCGCCTTGCATCCTATCTTCCACTAATCCTAGCCCATCATTTAGCTTGTAACATCACAAATATATCCCTTGCATAAGACCGGGATACACTCACACAGACTACAATTACATAAAAATACACATCCTGCATGTCATAGTCATAGAGTAATGGTCATAAATGAATAGTGTGGAAACGGGCCCTTCAGCCCAACTTGCCTACACCCGGCCAACAATATCCCACCTACACCAGTCCTACTTGCCTGCACTTGGTCCATATCCCTCCAAACCTGTCCTATCCATGTACCTGTCTAACTATTTCTTATCTGATGGGATAGTCCCAGCCTCAACTATGTTATTCCATATACCCACCACCCTTTGTGTGAAAAGGTTACCCCTCAGTTTCCTATTAAATCTTCCCCCCTTCACCTTAAACCTACAGTATATTCTCTGGTTCCTGATTCACCTACCTAGAGACCCGAGTTCGATCCTGACTACGGGTGCTGTCTGTACAGAGCTTGCACCTCTATAAGATCTCCCCTCATCCTCCTGCGCTCCAAGGAATAGAGACCCAGTCTACTCAACCTCTCCCTATAGCTCACACCCTCTAATCCTGGCAACATCCTTGTATGTCTTTTCTCAACCAATATGCTTGACAATATATTTTTATAACATGTCATATGTTTCCTTTCTGTTCCCAACTGACACTATTTCTTCTCCACCAAACCCACCTACTGCCTTCCTCTGCTGCCTCTGACATTTGCTCTGCAGCCTGATGTAGACTCTGTCTGCAAATTCCTAGCTCTCCAAATAGCGACGTGGTTGATCACGCTATGAATCCTCTACAGCCCATCTTTAACATATGCCTCTTGCTCTCCATCCTTGCTGCTCAACTTCTGCTGCCAACTCTACATATCTAAGACTTTTACTTTTATAAGCCTCATCCAGCAAGTTCTCCCAAGGCACCGTCAGTTCTATAAAATACACTCTCCGCTGACTAACTGATATAAGACTATATCAGGCCTCAAACTACGTAATTATTCCATGTGGAACAAGGAAGTTTAGGAGGAATTTCCTCCTAAACCTACCGGCATCTCCCGATCATTGAATCCCCGTAACTGGCCTAACTCATACATGTCTGTAAACTTCTCTCCTCGATCTTTCTCTTCCCCAGAAACGCAATGAATAGCTACACTCCAATCCTGATCGGATGCCTACTGAATGCACCTGTTCTCTCCTCCTCTTAATTGCTACAGCTATGCACTTCACAATCTGGTTATGCCGCCAGGTATACAGACCCTGAGAAAGACTAACCCCACATACTGATAACAGTCTGAAGTAGGGTTTCGGCCCGACACATTGCCTATTTCCTTCGCTCCACAGATGCTGCTGCACCCGCTGCCTTTCTCCAGCATTTTTGTCTACCTTCTGATAATATATGCCTCAAAGTTGTCACCTTTGAACACAAGGGACATGTCGGGTCCCCACCCACCCATTTGCTTGATGTTCTTCGGTGATGGCAGCATATCATAAATAGTCCTGACAAGGAAACTTACACGACCCGCCTCCATGCACCACTGGTCCCTCCAGCTAAACCTCCTCTTTTCTACACTTTCCCAGTGTATCCACTGTCCATGCTTAACCTATGCTTTCACTAAATTTACTGTGAATGCTGGAACACTAAATAGTTTAGATAGTAATCTGCCTTCCTGTTTTTGCTACCAAAGTGGATAACCTCACATTTATCTGCATTAAACTGCATCTGCCATGCATCTGCCCACTCCCGCAACCTGTCCAAGTCACGCTGCATTCTCATAGCATCCTCCTCACAGTTCACATTGCCACCCAGCTATGTGTCATCTGCAAATTTGCTAACGTTACTTTGAATCCCTTCATCCAAATCATTGGTGTATATTGTAAATAGCTGCGGTCCCAGCACCGAGCTTTGCGGTACCCCACTAGTAACAGTCTCTTAAAAAATAGCGGAGTCAGGGGATATGGGGAGAAGGCAGGAACGGGGTACTGATTGGGGATGATCAGCCATGATCACATTGAATGATCTATTGAATGATCACCACCTATTGTCTATTGTCTACTGTCTATTGTCACTGCCTGCCATTCTGAAGGGGATCCGTTAATCCCTACTCTTTGTTTCCTGTCTGCCAACCAATTTTCTATCCATGTCAGCACTCTACCCCCAATACCATGTGCCCTAATTTTGCCCACTAATCCCCTATGTGGGACCTTATCAAATGCTTTCTGAAAGTCCAGGTACACTACATCCACTGGCTCTCCGTTGTCCATTTTCCTATTACACACACACACACACACACACACACACACACACACACACACACACACACACACACACACACACACACACACACACACACACACACACACACACACACACACACACACACACACACACACACACACACACACACACACACACACACACACACACACACACACACACACACACACACACACACACACACACACACACACACACACACACACACACACACACACACGCACACACACACACACACACACACACACACACACACACACACACACACACACACACACACACGCGCACACACACACACACACACACACACACACACACACACGCGCGCGCACACACACACACACACACACACACACACACACACACACACACACACACACACACACACACACACACACACACACACACACACACACACGCACACACACACAGACACACACACACGCACGCACACACACACACACACACAAACACACACACACACACACACACACACACACACACACACACACACCCACACACACACACACACACACACACACACACACATACACACACACACACACACACACACACACACACACACACACCACACCACACACACACCACACACCCACACACACACACCCACACACACACACACACACACACACACCACACACACACACACACCCACACACACACACCCACGCACACACACACACACACACACTAAGCTCATAAGTTAATAAGTTATAGGAGCAGAATTAGGCAACAAAGCGCATCATGTCTACTCCGCTACTCAATCCTGGCTCATGTATCTTTCCCTCTCAACCCCATTCTCATTCTTTCACCCCATAACCGCTGACACCCTTACCAGTCAAATTACTAATGTTGAGCCTGGTTGCAATATTTCATTAATCCAGACATGGAGAAGCGGGTGGGAATGAAATGGTGAATGTATGACAGGTACGTGTAAGCTCAGGGTCACTCTTAAAGATAGAACAGGTATCTTGTTCCGCGCAGTCACCCCACAGCATTGTTATTCCACATAGGTAAAGAGAACAGCCATGGGCACTGAATGCAACACAATGAATGGAATAACACGGTGGCTCGGCGCTAGAGTTGCTGCCTCACAGCCCCAGAGACTCGGGCCTGACTGCGGGTGGTGTCTGTACGGAATTTACACATTCTCCCCATGACCGCGTGGAGATCTTCGGTTTCCTCCCACGCTCCAAAGACTTACAGGCTTGTAGGTTAATTGGCTTGGTGTAAATGTAAAATTGTCCCTGGGGTAGTGTTAATGTGTGGGGATCGCTGGTGGGTGCGGACTCGGTTGGCCGAATGGCCTGTTTCCGCGTTGTATCTCTAAACAAAACTAAAAAGAACACACATGGGCGTCGAAGGCAACTCAATAAATTGAACGAGGGACACGCTGATCGCCCCTTGGTCTTGAAGGAGAATTTGGGCGACAGAATGGTGAGATTGGATGAGGTGACAGTGGAGATGTACAGTTCCCGCTGTGGATTGGGAGATGGAGTGGGTTAAAATGGAAATGAGCCAGAACCCTTTTCCCGGGATGGAAGCGTCCAAGTCTAGAGGGCAGAGCTGTAGGGTGATAGAAGCACAGTTCAATAGAGGTGTTGGGGGGGGGGCAAGTTATTTACACATAGTAGTGGGGGCCAGGAACACATTGCCGGGGGTGTGGTGGCGGCTGATACGATGCTTGCGTTTAATTGGCTTTCAGATAAGCACATTGAAGTACATGGAATATAAGGATATGGGTCGGGTGCAGGCTGACGAGGGCATCATGTCGAAGCAAAGAACTGCAGACTCAGGTTAATACACAAAAGGATTGAAAAAAACCCACTGTAGTAATTCAGCGGGTCCGGCAGCTTCACTGGAGAACATGGATCTCCAGAAATGCCCATGTTCTCCAGAGATGTTGCCAAACCCATTGAGTTATTTCAGTATTTTGTGTCTTATAAAGAAAGACGTTGCCTGTTGAAAAATAAAGATCATTTTACAGGGAAAGGAAGCCCTTTTTTGGAGAAGGGTTTTGTTTTTGGTGTAATCGTAAATATGACTGCACAAGATAACGGAACTTGTCCATTTGTCGATATGGTCATTTGCTAAATCCAATTCCGATTCTTCTCTTCCCTTTAAGTCTTTTCACCCATTCATTAAGTAGAATGTTGACCCAACGAAACCATAATGTTGCAAGGTGACGTCGAGTAGCAGCAATACTGAAAGATAAAATATGAGCCTTGACTGGAGTCCACGGAGGGAGCAGGGCTAAAGTACAAATGGGTAAGAAAGAACTGCAGATGCTGGTTTAAATCGAAGGTAGACACTAAATGCTGGAGTAACTCAGCGGGTGAGGCAGCATCTCTGGAGGGAAGGAATGGGAGATGTTTCGCGTTGAGACCCTTCTTCAGACTGATGTCAGAGGAGGGGGCGAGACAAAGATAGAATGTATTCGGAGACAGTAAGACTGGTGGGAGAACTGGGAAGGGGAAGGGGATGGAGAGAGAAAGCAAGGTTTCGCTTGGGTAGTTTACACCCCAGCGGTATGAACATTGAATTCTCTAACTTCTGATAGCCCTTGCTTTCTCTCTCCATCCCATTCCCCATCTCCCACTAGACTTACTGTCTCCGCCTACATTCTATCTCGGGTGCTGTCTGTACGGAGTTTGCACGCTCTCCCCGTAACGTGCGTGGGTTTTCGCCGAGATCTTCGGTTTCCTCCCACACTCCAAAGACGTACAGGTTAATTAGTTTTGGTAAATGGTAAGACCGGGATACACTCACACAGACTACAATTACATAAAAATACACATCCTGCATGTCATAGTCATAGAGTAATGGTCATAAATTAATAGTGTGGAAACGGGCCCTTCAGCCCAACTTGCCTAAACCCGGCCAACAATATCCCACCTACACCAGTCCTACTTGCCTGCACTTGGTCCATATCCCTCCAAACCTGTCCTATCCATGTACCTGTCTAACTATTTCTTATCTGATGGGATAGTCCCAGCCTCAACTATGTTATTCCATATACCCACCACCCTTTGTGTGAAAAGGTTAGCCCTCAGTTTCCTATTAAATCTTCCCCCCTTCACCTTAAACCTACAGTATATCCTCTGGTTCCTGATTCACCTACCTAGAGACCCGAGTTCGATCCTGACTACGGGTGCTGTCTGTACAGAGCTTGCACCTCTATAAGATCTCCCCTCATCCTCCTGCGCTCCAAGGAATAGAGACCCAGTCTACTCAACCTCTCCCTATAGCTCACACCCTCTAATCCTGGCAACATCCTTGTATGTCTTTTCTCAAACAATATGCTTGACAATATATTTTTATAACATGTCATATGTTTCCTTTCTGCTCCCAACTGACACTGTTTCTTCTCCACCAAACCCACCTACTGCCTTCCTCTGCTGCCTCTGATATTTGCTCTGCAGCCTGATGTAGACTCTGTCTGCAAATTCCTAGCTCTCCAAATAGGGACGTGGTTGATCTCGCTATGAATCCTCTACAGCCCATCTTTACCGTATGCCTCTTGCTCTCCATCCTCGCTGCTCAACTTCTGCTGCCAACTCTACATATCTAAGCCTTTTATTTTTATAAGCCTCATCCAGCAAGTTCTCCCAATGCACCGTCAGTTCTATAAAATGCACTCTCCGCTGACTAACTGATATAACACTAGATCAGGCCTCAAACTACTAGTAATTATTTCCTGTGGAACAAGGAAGTTTAGGAGGAATTTCCTCCTAAATCTACCCGCATCTCCTGATCATTGGCTCCCCGTAACTGGCCTAACTCATACCTGTCTGTAAACTTCTCTCCTCGAACTTTCTCTTCCCCAGGAACACAATGAATAGCTACACTCCCATCCTGATGCCTACTGAATTCACCTGTACTCTCCTCCTCTCAATTGCTACAGCTGTGTACTTCAAAATCTGATTATGCCGCCAGGTATATTGACCCTGAGAAAGACTAACCCCACATACTGATAACAGTCTGAAGTAGGGGTTCGGCCCGACACATTGCCTATTTCTTTCGCTCCACAGATGCTGCTGCACCCGCTGCCTTTCTCCAGCATTTTTGTCTACCTTCTGATAATATATGCCTCAAAGTTGTCACCTTTGAACACAAGGGACATGTCGGGTCCCCACCCACCCATTTGCTTGATGTTCTTCGGTGATGGAAGCACATCATAAATAGTCCTGACAAGGAAACTTACACGACCCGCCTCCATGCACCACTGGTCCCTCCAGCTAAACCTCCTCTTTTCTACACTTTCCCAGTGTATCCACTGTCCATGCTTAACCTATGCCTTCACTAAATTTACTGTGAATACCGAAACACTAAATAAATCAACAGCACTCCAAATAAAACCATATTGCTCAGAACCACACGTGTTTGCCAAGTCCGAAAACACTACATGCAAATCTCTCCTCTCGAGCTTGGCTGTTGAATCAGGTCCAATATTACACTAATGTGTTTTAAGCAACATGTGAAACCTGGGATTCCTGCTTTATACACTTTTGTATCTATTAACCTGTTCCTTTCTAAATCAGTTACCAGCCTCTGTGCCACTATGTTAAACAAAATCTTGCCTTCTACCAATCTCCCCTCTTCCCCTCTTCCCCCTCCCCCCAAATCCTTACGCATTGGACTGGAGTCTGGAGCATCGGGCGGTTGGATGACGAGTTAGATACACCCCCTCTCCCCGCCCGCCCCATCCCCGGGAGGGTGGGAGTTCATCTCAGTTAAGAGGCCGGGACAGTTTACTTTTACGACGTTATCACCAATAGACACTAGACAATAGGTGCAGGAGTAGGCCATTCGGCCCTTCGAGCCGGCACCGTCATTCAATGTGATCATGGCTGATCATCCACAATCAGTACCCCGTTCCTGCCTTCTACCCATATCCACTGACTCCGCTATCCTGAAGAGCCCTATCTAGCTCTCTCTTGAAAGTATCCAGAGAACCGGCCTCTATCGCCCTCTGAGGCAGAGAATTCCACAGACTCACACCTCTCTGTGTGAAACATTGTTTCCTCGTCTCCTTATTCTTAAACTGTAGCCCCTGGTTCTGGACTTCTCCAACATAGGGAACATGTTTCCTGCGCATAGCGTGTCCAAACCCTTAATAATCTTATATGTTTCAAAAATGAATCCCTCTCATCCTTCTAAACTCCAGAGTGTACAAGCCCAGCCGCTCCATTCTCTCAGCATATGACAGTCCCGCCATCCCGGGAATTAACCTTGTAAACGTTGTACTCCCTCAATAGCAAGAATGTCCTTCCTCACATTAGGGGATCAAAATTGCAGACAATACTCCAGGTGTGGTCTCACTAGGGCCCTGTCAACTGCAGAAGGACCGCTTTGTCCCGATATTCGACTACTCTTGTTATAAAGACCAACATGGCATTGGCTTTCTTCACTGCTGGCTAGATCTGCGTGCTTACTTTCATAGAATGATGAACAAGGAAACCCAGATCCCGTTGTACTTCCCCTTTTCCCAACGACGCCATTTAGATTGTAATCTGCCTTCCTGTTTTTGCTACCAAAGTGGATAACCTCACATTTATCTGCATTAAACTGCATCTGCCATGCATCTGCCCACTCCCGCAACCTGTCCAAGTCACGCTGCATTCTCATAGCATCCTCCTCACAGTTCACATTGCCACCCAGCTATGTGTCATCTGCAAATTTGCTAACGTTACTTTGAATCCCTTCATCCAATCATTGGTGTATATTGTAAATAGCCTCGGTCCCAGCACCGAGCCTTGCGGTACCCCATTAGTAACAATCTCTTAAAAATAGCGGAGTCAGGGAATATGGGGAGAAGGCAGGAACGGGGTACTGATTGGGGATGATCAGCCATGATCACATTGAATGACGGTGCTGGCTCGAAGGGCCAAATGACCTCCTCCTGCACCTATTGTCTATTGTCTATTGTCTATTGTCTACTGTCTATTGTGACTGCCTGCCATTCTGAAGGGGATCCGTTAATCCCTACTCTTTGTTTCCTGTCTGCCAACCAATTTTCTATCCATGTCAGCACTCTAACCCCAATACCATGTGCCCTAATTTTGCCCACTAATCCCCTATGTGGGACCTTATCAAATGCTTTCTGAAAGTCCAGGTACACTACATCCACTGGCTCTCCCTTGTCCATTTTCCTATTTACACACGCACACGCACACGCACACGCACACATATACACATGCACATACACACATATATACACACACACACGCACACACACACATATACACACGCGCGCACACACACACACACATACACACACGCACACACAAACACACGCGCACACAGACACCCACAAACACAGACACAGACACAAACACACCGACACACACACACACCCAAACACACAAAAAACCACACAAAAAAAAACACACACACACAGACACAGACTTTTAATTATATAGCGATTAAAAGAGGGCGGTACCTGAGAATGAGAGACACAAGAACTGGATAATTATATCCAAATATTGAATTTGTTGTTCTTTTCTGAAGTTGTACTTTGCTCCGTTAGTTGATACCGTGTTGTTGCTCCAGTTTGTGTTGATACAGTAAGCTCATAAGTTAATAAGTTATAGGAGCAGAATTAGGCAACAAAGCGCATCATGTCTACTCCGCTACTCAATCCTGGCTCATGTATCATTCCCCCTCAACCCCATTCTCATTCTTTCACCCCATAACCGCTGACACCCTTACCAGTCAAATTACTAATGTTGAGCCTGGTTGCAATATTTCATTAATCCAGACATGGAGAAGCGGGTGGGAATGAAATGGTGAATGTATGACAGGTACGTGTAAGCTCAGGGTCACTCTTAAAGATAGAACAGGTATCTTGTTCCGCGCAGTCACCCCACTGCATTGTTATTCCACATAGGTAAAGAGAACAGCCATGGGCACTGAAGGCAACACAATGAATGGAATAACACGGTGGCGCGGCGCTAGAGTTGCTGCCTCACAGCCCCAGAGACTCGGGCCTGACTGCGGGTGGTGTCTGTACGGAATTTACACATTCTCCCCATGACCGCGTGGAGATCTTCGGTTTCCTCCCACGCTCCAAAGACTTACAGGCTTGTAGGTTAATTGGCTTGGTGTAAATGTAAAATTGTCCCTGGGGTAGTGTTAATGTGTGGGGATCGCTGGTGGGTGCGGACTCGGTTGGCCGAATGGCCTGTTTCCGCGTTGTATCTCTAAACAAAACAAAAAAGAACACACATGGGCGTCGAAGGCAACTCAATAAATTGAACGAGGGACACGCTGATCGCCCCTTGGTCTTGAAGGAGAATTTGGGCGACAGAATGGTGAGATTGGATGAGGTGACAGTGGAGATGTACAGTTCCCGCTGTGGATTGGGAGATGGAGTGGGTTAAAATGGAAATGAGCCAGAACCCTTTTCCCGGGATGGAAGCGTCCAAGTCTAGAGGGCAGAGCTGTAGGGTGATAGAAGCACAGTTCAATAGAGGTGTTGGGGGGGGGCAAGTTATTTACACATAGTAGTGGGGGCCAGGAACACATTGCCGGGGGTGTGGTGGCGGCTGATACGATGCTTGCGTTTAATTGGCTTTCAGATAAGCACATTGAAGTACATGGAATATAAGGATATGGGTCGGGTGCAGGCTGACGAGGGCATCATGTCGAAGCAAAGAACTGCAGACTCAGGTTAATACACAACAGGATTGAAAAAAAAACCCACTGCAGTAATTCAGCGGGTCCGGCAGCTTCACTGGAGAACATGGATCTCCAGAAATGCCCATGTTCTCCAGAGATGTTGCCAAACCCATTGAGTTAATTCAGTATTTTGTGTCTTATAAAGAAAGACATTGCCTGTTGTAAAATAAAAATCATTTTACAGGGAAAGGAAGCCCTTTTTTGGACAAGGGTTTTGTTTTTGTGTAATCGTAAATATGACTGCACAAGATAACGGAACTTGTCCATTTGTCGATATGGTCATTTGCTAAATCCAATTCCGATTCTTCTCTTCCCTTTAAGTCTTTTCACCCGTTCATTATGTAGAATGTTGGCCCAACGAAACCATAATGTTGCAAGGTGACGTCGAGTAGCAGCAATACTGAAAGATAAAATCTGAGCCTTGACTGGAGTCCACGGAGGGAGCAGGGCTAAAGTACAAATGGGTAAGAAAGAACTGCAGATGCTGGTTTAAATCGAAGGTAGACACTAAATGCTGGAGTAACTCAGCGGGTGAGGCAGCATCTCTGGAGAGAAGGAATGGGCGATGTTTCTCGTTGAGACCCTTCTTCAGACTGATGTCAGAGGAGGGGGCGAGACAAAGATAGAATGTAGTCGGAGACAGTAAGACTGGTGGGAGAACTGGGAAGGGGAAGGGGATGGAGAGAGAAAGCAAGGTTTCGCTTGGGTAGTTTACACCCCAGCGGTATGAACATTGAATTCTCTAACTTCTGATAGCCCTTGCTTTCTCTCTCCATCCCATTCCCCTTCTCCCACTAGACTTACTGTCTCCGCCTACATTCTAGCTTGGGTGCTGTCTGTACGGAGTTTGCACGCTCTCCCCGTAACGTGCGTGGGTTTTCGCCGAGATCTTCGGTTTCCTCCCACACTCCAAAGACGTACAGGTTAATTAGTTTTGGTAAATGCAAAAATTGTCCCTAGTGGGTGTAGGATAGTGTTAATGTGCGGGGATCGCTGGTCCTGCTGGGCCGAAGGGCCTGTTTCCGGGCTGTATCTCCAAACTGAACTAAACGTACAAACTCCGTACAGACAGCACCCGGCTCTCTGGCGCTATAAGCACCGTAAGGCAGCAATTATACCGCTGGTCTTTATAAAAGCTGCAACTACCACCATTTATTAATTATTAATTAAGGCATTTCCATGATAGAAAGGATTTAATTTCAATCATTCATTTAAGGTGCAGTGGAGACACTTGAATTTGCGTCTCTGGATGTGACTCTGGATTCCTCGTTCAGTAACATCATCTCTGCCTCGCCACCGCACCTGTTGGTGCCACAGATAGGCCCCTGACCCGCTACGTTCGTCCAGCAGTTTGCATCTGCAGTCCCGTGTGTCTCAACTCGCAGCCGTCTCTCATTGAATACCAATTCTGCCCACCGCCGCCCTAATTCCCCTGTTCCTTATCCTCTCACTCTTACCCTGTACCTACTCTCACATCACCCATTCCCCCCTCATCACCCGCACCTATATCGGGGCACCCGGAATGTCGATGGTGATAGAGTCACTGGATGTGAAAGTGGATATGAAGTACTAGGCAACGATGCACAGGAGGTTTACCAGAATTAGGATTTCATTAAGAGAATGGAGAGGTCAGACCGACTATGGAAAGTTTTCTCCGGACCGCCGGAGGTTGAGGGGAGACTTGATGGAAGTCTATCGAATTATGAGAGGGGTGGGCAGGTTACACAATCAGAACCTTTTACTGAGAGGGAAATATTTAATAGTAGAGAGCATAGCTATAGGATGAGAGGGGCAAAGTTTAAAGGAGATGTGTGAGGCAGGTTTTCTACCCCAATGATGGTGAGTTTCTGGAACGCGCTGCCAGGGATGGTGGTGGAGGCTGATACGAGACAGGCGGTGAAGAGATGTTTGGATAGGCACGTGAGTATGCAGGTAATTGAAGGATATAGATTATGTTCAAGCAGGTAAGAGTTGGTCTTGGCATCATATTCAGCACAGACACTGTGGGCCGAAGGGCTGCTCCTGTGCGTACTGTTCTTTGTTCCATACGGATTGTGTCTTCGCATTGTGGATATTCCGGGATATAACCTGATACTTGAAGAAACCTCCACATCAGCGCTGTAGAATGTATCCTGACTGTTCGCATCATGGCCTGGTGCGGCATTTCCAACGCACACGAGTTGCACTACCGCCTGCACTGGCCATGGATGTGTTTATATTCAATTGTGTTTTGTATTAATGCCTTGTCTTTGGAGCAGTTTTTAATTTTGTTTTTATTAACTTGCAGGATTTATGTGTAATGTGGTTGTAATTTGTGTTTAATTTATATTGTGTGAAGCGCTGAGTATTTGTGTGTGTGATGCTGCTGAAACGGCGATGTGGTTTTCATCGCAGCTGTTCATCGCAGTACTTGTACAGATGACAATAAATCCGACTTGACTTCACTCTAAGTTTATATTTAACCATCGTTTTACACCCCAGTTAGTTTCTTTTTTCTGTCCTGCTCTAAACTGCCCCATAACATTCCCTGCGTTTACATTTATATACCGGTCTGTTTAACATCTCACTAAACCCTCCATGGGTATTTGAGGTCAGGACACGGTCACCTAGAACACGTTCACCCTGAAACCCTACAGCAAATGTGCTGGAGACGGCAGCGTGCGCGGTAGACACTCGCGGTACAGAGGGATCACAAGGGATCAGCAGCTCCCAATCAGTGAAAGCAGTTTCAAACCAGGAAGTGGCAGGAGTTAAAATGGCTTCTAAAGAGCAGGTCGTGAATTTAACAGAGGAGACAATTTGTCCCATCTGCCTGGATTTCTTCACCGATCCGGTGTCACTGGAGTGTGGGCACAACTTCTGCCGCTCCTGTATCACACAGAGTTGGGACAGGGAGGAGAGAAACTCCTGCCCGGAATGTAGAGAGGTGTTTACAGACCGCACCCTCAAAGTTAATCGGGCCTTGGCGAGACTGTCTGAGAAAGCTCGAACACTGAGCCTGAATACGGAAGAGAAGGAAAGTAAACATCACTGCGAGGAACATCAGGAAGAACTGAAGCTGTTTTGTGAAACGGACAAGAAACTGATCTGCCTGGTTTGTCGAGATGCGCGGGAACACAAGTCTCACAGCTTCATACCGATTAAAGAAGCTGTTGAAACCTACAAGGTAAAAGCAAACCGACTACGATCACTTGCTTGAATGTATAGTTGAATGTTTATTGTCTAACCCCCTTTCTCTCTGATTCCCAGGATCAGGTTAAATCATCCATACAATCTCTGACAACAAATAAATCAGCCATCCAGGAAATGGAAGAGCAACAGAAGCAGAAGATTTCCCAAGTCCGGGTGAGGCCTTGTTGTGTGGCATTTCTGATCGTGTTGTGTAGTTTTGTATTTTGGTTAATGCACTACAGCGTAGCGTGGCAGCAGTTAGTTGCGCTGTTTCACTGCTCCGGTGAATTCGGTTCCACCCTGACTTCTGGTATTGTCTACGTGACGCTTCCATGTCCACTTCCCTCCCGCTCTCCCCCCGTCCCCCACCCCCCCCCCCCCCCCCCAACCCCCCCCCCCCCCCCCTCCCCCCCCCCCCCCCCCCCCCACACCACACACCTCCCCCCCCTGGTACAAATCTCCCCCCTCGGTACAACTCTGACCAGGATGGGTTCCGCCCACATCTCCCAGACATGTTGGTTTAATTGTTTGCTGTAATGAAGCTCCTGAAGGCGGGTGATCTGTGAAGGAGTCGGTGGGAGTTAATGTGGACGTGAGGGCCATTGTGTTTCTGGGAAACGGGAGGACATGAGATTAATGGGATTATTCTCAGGAACAGCATAGATATCGATGTGCCAAATGGTCACCTTCTACTGAACAACGAAATAGAATACAGAAATATATTCGATCAATCTTCACCTTTCATTTGACAGGAGCAGTCACAAAGCCTCAAGTCTCACGTCACATCTCAGTTTGCTGAACTGCACCAGATTCTCGTGAAGAAAGAGCAGCGCATTCTCGGAGAGATCAAGGAGGATGAGGAGAAGATTCTAAGTCCAATGGAGAAAAATCTTCAAGACATTCAAGAGAATTTAAACACTATTGAGGAGGAACTCTCAAAGCTGCAGGGGCGAATGGAACAAACAGACATCGTGTTATTTCTGAAGGTCAGGGGTTATGTTTCAATCTCGTTCAATGAAACTGCAGTCACAACATTGGGAGCGATATATTTGTGCAAATGCAACTTTTATCAATTCCTATATTTATCCAACGTCCCCCATACAAACACGCTCTGCTATCTCATAATTCATAGTAGACGAATTAGACCATTCGGCCCATCAAGTCTACTCCGCCATTCAATCATGGCTGATCTTGTTCACATTTTCAACTCCATACTCCTGCCATCTCCCCAGGGCCTGATGGTCTGCATCCCAGGGTACTTAAGGAAGTGGCTCTAGAAATAGTGGACGCATTGGTGATAATTTTCCAATGTTCTATAGTTTCAGCATCAGTTGCTGTAGATAGGAGGGTAGCTCATGTTATCCCACTTTTTAAGAAAGGAGGGAGAGAGAAAACAGGGAATTATAGACCAGTTACCCTGACATCAGTTGTGGGAAAGATGCTGGAGTCAATTATAAAAGATGAAATAGAGGCACATTTGGATAGCAGTAACAGGATCGGTCCGAGTCCGCACGGATTTACGAAGGGGAAATCATGCTTGACTAATCTTCTGGATGTAACTAGGAAAATGGAGATGGGAGAGTCATGGATGTAGTGTACCTGCACTTTCAGAAAGCCTTTAATGTCCCACATGGGAGATTAGTGGGCAAAATGAGAGCACATGATATTGGGAGTAGTGTACTGACATGGAGGGCGAATGAGTGGGAATTAACGGGCACGTGAAATGGAATATGGAACAAGGAATTGGATTGTGGGAATAGAAAGGAGGGTAATGCAGATTACTTTCACAACATTCCAGTAGCTTTCAGACAAGCCCTGAATTGCCAGGATAATGAAAGCTACGGATTAAATGCAAGCAAATGGGAGCAGTGTAGGTAGGTACAGTGGCAAGCATGGGCATTGTGGGCCGAAGGGCCTTTGTCTACACTCCATGTCTCGAGATTGGGTTGCCTATGCGACCTTCCATTTCATGAAGATATGCAGGAGAATGACATAATATATTGATCTTCACCTTTCATCTGACAGGATCAGTCACACAACAACTTTCCTTTCCTTTTAGAATCATTTTATTCATTTTTTTTCAAAAACATAAACAAAAAACAACAAAAAATAATGATCAACATAACAATGATTGTGATACATAGTGATCAGGGTTACATTAATAACAGGGATAAACTAAATATGAGTCCAGTGTCAAAATACACATTGAGTATAGACCTCCCGGTCTCCAGGTTGGTATATCCTTTTTTGCGGAGTTTTTTGTTATAATAGAGCGATTGTTTCTCCTTTGTTTTCTTTTCTTTCTAGGGTCTATTTCCTTTCTTTATTTCCTTCTCTAACTTCTAATCTAAGGTGCTTTCTTTTCCCAACACTTTCCCGCACCTTCACGACTCTTGCTCACTTTCCTTACTTCTTTTATTTCTACCTTTTTTAAAGGTCGAAAAATGAAGTGGCACAACAAATGTAATAAGATATATGTGATGTGTATTACTGTAATTTATTGTACTTCTAATAAAAATAAATTAACCCCCCCCCCCCCAAAAAAAAAAAAAAAAACAGGGATAACCTAAATATGAGTCCAGTGTCAAAATACACATTGAGTATAGACCTCCCGGTCTCTATGTAAATATAGTTAAGTGTTTAAAAGAAAACTTGTATATATATAAAAACAAAAAAGATAAAAAAAAAAAAAAAAAAAAAGAAAAAAAAGAGAAAAACAAAACCCCCCTAAACTAGAAAAAAAAAGCAAAACTGAATCTGGGCTGCAAAGAATTTCAACAATTGAAGTCCCTGTTTGTCGTCAAGTCCGTTCCACCGTATAAAGGTAAAATAATTATTATAACGGTTGGAGACGGGACAATTTATGTCGTGTGAAAATGTTGAATAAATCTTCCCCAAGTCCTATCAAATTTAACCAAAGGTTCAACAATGTCACTCCTGATTTTTTTCTAAATTTAAACAGGGTATCGTTTCAGAGTACCAATCAAGTGTGGTCGGAGGATTAGAATCTTTCCATTTAAATAAAATATGTCTTCCGACAATTAATGTGGTAAAAGCAATCAGCTGATGAGCCACAGATCACAACCCAGTTTGCTGAACTGCACCAGATTCTCACTAAGAAAGAGCAGCACTTACTCCTTCCTTCTCTCCAGAGATGCTGCCTAACCCGCTGAGTTACTCCAGCATTTTGTGTCTACCTTTGATTTAAACCAGCATCTGCAGTTCTTTTCTCCACACTTATTCTCTCTCTAGTTGTCCCTTTGACCTCAGAGGGAATCATTCTCTCCCGAGTTATTCTTTAGCTATTAATATACTTGTTGTATCTCTGGGGATTCTCTTGTTTGTCGTGACTCTTGACTCTGTTTTGTTCTGCTGATTTTCCTTTTAATTTAGTCCTGTAAGTTTTTATACTGCAAAACAAATTGCTTGCTGACAACAACCTGTACCCGACCAGTGCCTCACACCCTTTGTGGTTCCCTCATCCGCATACGTGATCTTACGTTACATTACCATCTACATCGACCAGACCTGTGACCGCAAATTCCACATTCTGATCACTGAAGTTCTGACAGGATTTGCTCCAGGCCACTTTGCATTTTACATTTGTGTTTTGGTGTCTTCAGAACTGGTGATACATTCTCCATCCACACCCAATCTAATCCATCGTTAATCTTAAATTCCTCCAACCAATCATGATTAACAGTTTATTGTTGGTTAACATATGATAAGTGTTTTTCGACACTGGGCCTGTACTCGCTGGAGTTTAGAAAAATGAGCGGTGGCGTCATTGAAACTGACTGAAGAGTGAAAGGCTTGGATAGAGTGGATGTGGAGAGGATGTTTCCACTAGTGGGAGAGTCTAGGACTAGAGGTCATAGCCTCAGAATTAAAGGACATTTCTTTAGGAAGGAAATAAGGAGGAATTTTAGTCAGAGGATGGTGACTCTGGAATTCTTTGCCACAGATGGCTCTGGAGGTCAAGTCAGTGGATATTTTTAAGGCAGATATATATAGATTCTTGATTAGTACGGGTCAGAGGTTATGTGGAGAAGGCAGGAGAATGGGGTTAGGAGGGAGAGATAGGTCAGCCATGATGGAATAGTGGAGTAGTCTTGATGGGCTGAATGGTCCTATCACTTATGACCATATGACATTATTCAGCAGGAAATTCACAACACGTCCAGACTTTCCTTTTAAAAAAAAATTCAAAATAGACCTTAGTCGGGTAATAAATATATACAATACATGAACCGTGCAAAAAAAATGCATCCGACATTTTCGGAGGCTATACCAATTATTTAATACAGTCTACAAACATTGCTCAAATTTCACAAATTTATCCCCCACTCTAGCCACTCATGTGGCCCACTGGTGTGGGATCCCTTCCCTTATTTTGAGGGCGTCTCCACCACACCCTGCAGATTTTCCTGCACATTGCCTCCTCTGAGTTATAGCATAATTTTCACAAAGATTCATCATACCTCCTGCATTGGTTCCATCAGTGTAATGTCCTCTGTGTGACAACTTGAACGCGAGTCAGTAAATGGTAATTTTCAACTATGTGAAATAACTTGCGTGAAGTTGCTGTTCCCTCAGTCAATTTCTGCTTTATTTATTTCAGGAGGAAGCTGGTCGCAAGAGGAGGTAGGACATGCTCTTCAGTTAAACTCTGCACGGATCTGTAAAGTCACATAAACATGTTGACGTGCAGGTTATAACCGGTTATTTAATATTTGCAGAATTAGTGATGAATTCCACACATTGTCACTGAGAGATGGTGCCATGCTGGATGAAAAATTTGATCACCCCTACTGGTTGAACGCAGTGTTGAAAGATATCGTTGTTGCCAATCACCAAGGTAAAACATATGGATTCCTTACTTCTCATGTGGGTGACATATTTAAGTTGTAAATAGATGCAAAGATTGACCGTAATGATGAACTGAAGGGGAACTAAAGTTTTATACCAGCACCAATCTCACCTGTTGGGAAGCTTCACAGTCAAGTGGTCAGCTGGAGATGTCAGATCCCTGAACACATCCAACACAGGAGCACAATACAACCAAGACACAGACTGCTAGATGAACTAAAACATCTTAACCCCATCCGCAGAAACACGCCACGATACGAGTTTGAATTCTACCAGGTAGCCAGCAAAGTAAACTTGACTTAATTAAATCAGAGATTTTGAAAACTTGTAGGAATTTGATGACCAAGATTGTCATAAAAACACACAGGGTTCCGTCAGAGAAGGATATTTGTGCCACTGATCCTGCTTGTCCTGTCAGTGACTACTGACTTTGGTTAACTCATGTCTGCCCCCTGCTGGAGTTACGGACTTCATTGTTATTAACTCTCCACCACATTGAGGCATTGTATGAATGAGTCAGACAAACTAGTATTGACCTCAGCCAGGAATTTCGTCTCGGACGAAAACACCCAGTTACTTGTTCACTTGTTTATATAAAATGAATTTAACTAAATCTAGTCCCAAAATCTAGTCCCATAATGTTAATCTTCAAGTGGAATTGGTAGTAAAGGAACAAAGTCAAGAGGGCTTGTATACAAAACGGGGATGTAATGCTGAGACTCTATGAGACGCTGGTAAGGCCACATTTGGAATATTGTGTGCAATTGCAGACACCATAACTGAGGAAGGATGTGCTGGCTCTGGAGAAGGGCCTGAGGAGGTTTACAAGAATGATCCCAGGAATGAGTAGGCTAACCTATGATGAGCTTTTGTCGGCACTGGGCCTGTTCTCGCAGGAGTTTAGAAGAATGAGGGGGGACTGCATTGAAACATACAGAATAGTAAAAGGCTTGGATAGAGTGGATGTGGAGAGGACGTTTCCACTAGTGGGAGAGTTTAGGACTAGAGGTCACAGCCTCAGAATTAAAGAACTTTATTTTAGGAAGGAGATGAGGGTACATTTTTTGAGTAAAAATATCCACTGACGTAGGCTCCACAGCCTTCTCTGACAAAGAATTTCACAGATTCACCACCATTTCAGTGGATATTTTTAAGGCAGAGATAGATAGATAGATAGATAGATAGACAGACAGACAGATAGACAGATAGACAGATAGATAGATAGATAGATAGATAGATAGATAGATAGATAGATAGATAGATAGATAGATAGACAGATAGATAGATAGATAGATAGATAGATAGATAGATAGATAGATAGATAGATAGATAGATAGATAGATAGATAGATAGATAGATAGATAGATAGATAGATAGATAGAGATAGATAGAGATAGATAGATAGATAGATAGATAGATAGATAGATTTAGATTGATTAGTACAGGTGTCAGAAGTTTTGAGGAGAAGTCTGGAGAATGGATTTAGGAGGGAGAGGTTGATCAGCCATTATTGAATGGCGGAGTTCTTGATGGGCCGAATGGCCTAATTCTACTCCTATCACATGATATTATGACCTTATAAGTATTGAAATGTGGTATCAATGTGCTGACCAGGATTGTTACCAACATTTATGGGCGATCTTCAGAGGGAGATTTGTGCCATAACTCTGTCTGATTTGTCAGTGACTGAAGTTTCTGGTGACTCAGTGTTGCCACATGTTGGAATCGCTAGGTTCACTGTTATTAACTGTCTATCATGTTGAGGCATTGCTTGAATTAGATTTGTCAGGGAAACTAGCATTCACCTTAGTCTAGGCTTTTTCTCCAGACATTTGTTTGTCCAGACAAAGATCCTCTTGCTCACATACACCTGGAAATTGAGATGTTGTGACGAATGTCCCCCTGTAACGAAAGTCCACCAACACAAGCAACATCCCCATGAATCTTTGTAGGAAGGAAGTGCAGGTGCTGGTTTTAATCGAAGATAGACACAAAATGCTGGAGTAACTCAGCGTGTCGGGCAGCATCTCTGGGGAGAAGGAATGGGTGACGTTTCGGGTCGAGATCCTACTTCATGAATCAATGAATCAGACTCAGACCCGATGAATCTCCTCTGTTCCCTCTCCAGCACAAACACATCCTTCCTTGAGCATGTCGACCTGCACACAATACACCAAGTGAGGCTGACCAGCCTTGATAGCCTTCCACGTGACCCAGAGCACCAACAATTTCCATGTCAGTACAAATGTACTTCACATGCCTACGGCACGGAAAGTGGTTGTTAATATATATCATAACCAGCAACAATCCCAGGACAGATCCCTGCTGAAGACCACTGCGTACAGATAGCCACTACCATTCCACACCTTTCATTCACAAAACTATCCTGATGCCAATACCCTCTGCCTCCTTAAACCAAGTCAATCTTGGATCCAATTATCCAGGTCATATCGGATATCATATGCCTTCTCTTTCACCACTCGCCCACCATGAGGGAACATGTCCAATGCCCCATGAAAACCCATACATTGGTTTAACCTGAGTTGAATGAATTCTTGGTTACAGGTCCAGGGTCATTTCCACCCATGAATCTCCTCTCCTTCAGTGACCCTACAATCGCGAGCCTCCACACATTCTGTGTTGCACAAGGGACATTCAATCCCGACATGTTTCAGTGGTGGAAGCCGCCCCTCCTTCAGTCTCGCCCTCTGCTGCAGAGAACATGAGCAGAAGGATCACACT
>NW_026575645.1:12500-38094 GCF_028641065.1 Leucoraja erinaceus
TTATATTCTTGGCCAGGTTCCCTTCATACTTCATCTTTTCAGCCTGTATTGCCCGTTTTGTTTCCTTCTGTTGTCCTATGAATGTTTCTCAATCCTCTGGCTTCCGGCTACTCATTTCTGTGTTATACATCTTTTCTTTTAGTTTTATTCTATCCCTATCTTCTCTTGTCAGCCACGGTTGCCTCCTACAACCCCTTAGAATCTTTCTTCCTGGACGTCCGGTGGCGATGCGAGCAGATGACTGCTTTAATATCAAGCTCCCGATAGCAAGTTTAAAACTAGCCTCCCTTAATTCACTAATTGCTACATAATTCGCAGTTTTCTGTTTTGGCATGAGTGTGGGAGCGACAACTAGAAGTCAAAAGGAACGTGACGGACGAAAAAGAAAGAATTCACCGGAGATGGACAAAGCTCAAAGCTCAAAAGATGACTCAGCAGAAACCGTGCGCTCAATGCTACACAATATCAGTAAGGAAATACATGACTTCAGGACTGAATATAAAGTGGACTTACATCAATTTAAAGAAGAAATCAAAGAAGACATGAAAACCAAACTCAGAGTACTGAAGCAAGAAATTTATCATAAACTTTCTGCAAACTCCAAACAATTCCACGCCCATGAAACTAGACTAAACAAAGCTGTGAAAAAACAGAAAGCCATGCAAGAAAAACTGACTGATTTGTAAGGACGGTCTAGACAAAATAACATTCGGATCTATGGTGTACCTGAAGAGAAAGAAGGCAAATCTATGTCTGAATTTGTGGAACAACTTTTAAAAACTCAATTCGTAAATGTTAATGCAGCTGTAAATAATATCTTGGGTTATAAAATCCTAAATATCTGCCCTGTGATGTATCTGGGGCGTATTAAAGATAATGTAAAAAGAGAAGATACATATTGGAAAGAGGAGCGAAGATGAGAGTGAGACAGCAAGAGAGCGACTACAGGAGTCTGAGCAGATCCCATCCAACTGGCTTTTATTGTGTCACAAATTCTTTTGGACTAAAAAATAAGTGCTATCGGATGACGTTGGACGATACTAGGATGCGTGAAGTGGAGTGTTTCACCTCTAGTGAGGGGCCCTCTAGGAAGAGGCTTTCCCCTATACCTGCCAACGGGGACTCAGGGTGGCAAGGGATCACCCTTACTTGGAAGTCAAATGCTTTTTCTTTTCTTTTCTTTGTTTTATTTGACAGATGTTGTCCAGATGTTCAGACCTGCACAGTTTCAAGTTATCTGGAGATTTATGAATGCAAGACAGGAGTAGGTAAATTAAATGTCACGTAATACTATCAAATTGGTGTCACTCAATGTAAATGGGATGAATAATCCAGTTAAAAGGAGCAAGGTCCTGGCTAAACTGAAAAAAGAAAAGGCCCAGGTACTATTTTTACAAGAAACCCACCTGCCTCAACAAGAACATGAGAAACTAAAACACATTGGCTTTAGAAATACATTTTATAGTTCCTATAAAACTAGCCAAAAGAGGGGAGTGGCTATCCTTATTACAAATGCAGTGCATTTGAATGCCATAAAGAAGTCAGGGACAAAGAGGGAAGGTATGTATTAGTTAAAGAAAAGTTGGAAAACAAAGTTGTGACACTGATCAATGTATATGTCCCCCCAGAGAGTAGCAAATGTTTTTACATTACATGACATTATTGCTTTAGAGACTGAAGATATTTTGACATGTGGAGGGGACTTCAATGTGGTCATGTATCATAATTTGGATACAACAAGCCTAAAAAACCCAAGATGCATCTGACCAAGTTTATTAACACATCAGTACAGGAAATGGGCCTAATTGATGTTTGGAGAGAACTTCACCCTTTAGAAAGGGACTACGCACACTATTCAGTACCTCACTCAGTCTACTCCAGGATTGACTACTTTTTAATGAATACGGGTGAAAGTCACAGGATCACAGAGTGTAAAATTGGGGTGGCAGATGTATCTGATCACAGTGCGATCAGCTTGACATTACACCTGAATAGTAGAAAAAGAAATACTGTTGGTGGCTCAATGTGGGTATTTTGAATAATAAGGCAAATGTGGAACAAATAAGGGAAGAGATAAAAATGTACATGAAGAGAATGATAATGGGGGTGTGGATCCTGTAATACTGTGGGATGCTATGAAGGCAGTTATACGTGGAAAGCTGATCGCGCTGACATCATCACAAATAAAAGCCCGGCTAGCTACGTATGAACATAAAGAAGAAAAACTGAAAGAATTGGAGAAAAAACATTAAAACATACAGGATCAGTTGGAACTAAAACAGATTAAGGAAAAAAGGGGGGGGAGATAGATGAGATCCTCAGGGGAGATATGGGAAAAAGGGCAAGATTCATAAAGCAGCCCTATTATGAAGCATGACCAAAAGCAACTAGACTCCTGGCCAGGCGCCTGCGTAAACAGCAGGCCTCTAATACAATTCATAAAATAAGAGATCCTAAAACCAATCAATTATCACATGAGCCAGATGAGATAGAAAGAATATTTGAAGAATACTTTAAGAAACTCTATTCTAAACCACCATCAGCTGACGAAAGGACAATGAGAAGTTTTTTTAACTCACTTGATCTGCCATCCATTGGTGAGACACAAAATAATACCATTACGTCACCATTCCAGGAGCTGGAAGCTGCAATCAGTAGACTCAAGGCTAGTAAATCACCAGGCAGCGATGGGTTTCCACCAGAATGGTTCAAGGCCTTTAAGAAAGAGCTAACACCTCTGCTCCTGTCTTGCTTTAACTGGACCCTAAAAGAGGGCAGGGCTCCCCCATCATGGAAGGAAGCAATTATTACCATTTTACCCAAGGAAGGCAAAGACAAAGAGCAATGTAAACATTTTAGGCCAATCTCAATTTTAAATGTAGACTACAAACTATTTACCTCAATCATTTGCAAAAGACTCGAGACTTTTGTACTAGATCTGATTAATGAAGACCAAACTGGATTTATTTGGGGGCGTCAAACACAGGATAATATTAGAAGAACCCTCCACAGTGTGGATAATGTTCAAAATTAATGCTCAAAAAAGGGATACAAATATTGTCCTGGTCAGTTTAGATGCAGAAAAAGCCTTTGATAGTGTTGGTTGGGTATTTTATATGAAGTACTGAGGACATTTGGTTTCAATGAAGATGCAATTCGGTGTATTAAAACAATATATCAGGAGCCTACAGCTAGGATTAAGGTAAATGGACTTGTAGGGCCGAGATGGCCTGTTTCCGTGCTGTAATTGTTATATGGTTAATTGGAAACATATCAAAAAGGATCCAGTTAGAGAGGGGCACAAGGCAAGGATGCTGTCTTTCTCCTACTCTCTTCGTTTTGTATATCGAACCCTTAGTACAAGCAATAAGGCAGAGAGAAGACCTGCAGGGGATCAAAATAGGGGGGAAGAAACATATAATTGGTCTTTTCGCTGATGATATCATTATTTTTCTTGAACGACCAGATATCTGCCTCCCAAATCTAATGAACCTATTTGAAACATATGAATACTACTCAGGGTATAAATTGAATATAACAAAAACACAAATTCTTTCATTCAATTATTCTCCATCCCAACAAATCAGAGATGCATATAATCTGAAATGGAATTCTAAAACAATGCAGTATCTTGGTGTAACTATAACCAAAACACTTTCCAACTTGTTTGAAACTAATTATAACAAAATTGAAGAAAACATCAAAAAGGATGTTGAGAGGTGGTCGACCCTTCCTCTAGACTTCAGTGCCAGAATACAAACGGTAAAAATGAATATCCTACCTAAACTACTATATTTATTCCAATCTCTCCCAATTAATGTTCCCCGAGATAAATTCATAGCATGGGATAAAATAATCTCTAGATTCATTTGGAATAGCAAAAAACCAAGAATAAAACTAACAACACTTCAACTGCCGAACAACAAGGGTGGAATGGCTTTACCAAATCTGAGGAAATACTTATATGCAGCTCAACTCAGACCTCTGGCTTGTTGGTGTAGACCTGATTATGAATCTCGATGGAAAGAAATGGAAAGGGAGATACAAGGGTAACCAGATCCAGATTTTGGTGGGAGATAAATATCTGAGAGGGGCTTTGAGACATGCTATGGATCCAATAGTAGCATTTACGTTAGAAATATGGAATGTTATAGTGGAAAAATACAAATTAAAAAAAGGGGTTCACGCATTGAAGTGGTTCACATATGACTCAAAGTTTAAGCCAGGGTGGTATGATTCAAAATTCAAAGAATGGGCACAGAAAGGCATAACGGCAATGTATACAGTTTCAGAAAATGGCAAGTTTATGACCTTCCAAGATTTAAAGTCAAAGTATGGTCTCGAAAACAAAGATTTTTTTAGATACTTGCAATTAAGAGGCTACTTTATAAAAGAGATACGGCCAGAACTAGATAAAACTTCAAATAATGTGATCAAGGTGATTGTGGATGCATATAAACAGAAGGGGTCTCGGGTCATCTCTGCTTTCTACCAAGCTCTGGTGGAAAGCGGGGGAGAATCAACGCTCTACATAAAAACAAAATGGGAAGCAGAATTAAAGATTCAAATAACAGAAGAAGTATGGTATCAAATGTGTGAAACACAATAACCATATAACCATATAACAATTACAGCACGGAAACAGGCCATCTCGGCCCTACAAGTCCGTGCCGAACAACTTTTTTTCCCCTTAGTCCCACCTGCCTGCACTCATACCATAACCCTCTATTCCCTTCTCATCCATATGCCTATCCAATTTATTTTTAAATGATACTAATGAACCTGCCTCCACCACTTCCACTGGAAGCTCATTCCACACCGCTACCACTCTCTGAGTAAAGAAGTTCCCCCTCATGTTACCCCTAAACTTCTGTCCCTTAATTCTGAAGTCATGTCCTCTTGTTTGAATCTTCCCTATTTTCAAAGGGAAAAGCTTGTCCACATCAACTCTGTCTATCCCTCTCATCATTTTAAAGACCTCTATCAAGTCCCCCCTTAACCTTCTGTGCTCTAGAGAATAAAGACCTAACTTATTCAACCTATGTCTGTAACTTAGTTGTTGAAACCCAGGCAACATTCTAGTAAATCTCCTCTCTTCTCTCTCTATTTTGTTGACATCCTTCCTATAATTGGGCGCCAAATTTGTACACCATATTACAGATTTGGTCTCACCAATGCCTTGTACAATTTTAACATTACATCCCAGCTTCTATGCTCAATGCTCTGATTTATAAAGGCTAGCATACCAAAAGCTTTCTTTACCACCCTATCTATATGAGATTCCACCTTCAAGGAACTATGCACGGTTATTCCCAGATCCCTCTGTTCAACTGTATTCTTCAATTCCCTACCATTTACCATGTACTATTTTGATTTGTCCTGCCAAGGTGTAGCACCTCACATTTATCAGTATTAAACTCCATCTGCCATCTTTCAGCCCATTTTTCCAAATGGCCTAAATCACTCTGTAGACTTTGGAAATCCTCTTCATTATCCACAACACCCCCTATCTTGGTATCATCTGCATACTTACTAATCCAATTTACCACCCCTTCATCCAGATCATTGATGTACATGACAAACAACAAAGGACCCAACACAGATCCCTGAGGCACCCCACTAGTCACCTGCCTCCAACCCGATAAACAGCCATCCACCATTACCCTCTGGCTTCTCCCATTCATCCACAAGCTCACTAGTATGGAGAGAATTTTGCTGGAAGAATTTATCTATCTTTTTTATAACATCCAAAATAAAAAGCAGACCACTGTGTGGGAGTACGGAGGCAGACCACTCGCATATTTTCTGGAACTGTGTAAAGATAAGGCCATACAAGGAAAATGTTAATGCAGCTGTAAATAATATCTTGGGTTATAAAATCCTAAATACCTGCCCTGTGATGTATCTGGGGCGTATTAAAGATAGTGTAAAAATAGAAGATACATATTTGATTAAAGTTTTGCTTGCAGCAAGTAAGAAGGCCATTACCAGGCAGTGGCTTAATGAAAAAAGTCCAAAACAGGAACAGTGGTTAGAAATTGTGCGAGACATCTTTAATATGGAGAAATTGACATATTCCTTGAGAGACAAGGAGAATTCATTTGAGAAGATCTGGGGAAAATGGACTGTTTATTTGAGCCATGACACCAATTAGATAAATGCCGAGCTAGATATGGGAAGATTGCGTTATATAGAACTAGATGGTATGTTTATATGAATGTTGAATTATCTCCAGATAACTAATCAATGTAATGTTTTTTTCTTTTTTTAATTTGGTAAGTGAACCACACGGTCTTACTTTTTATTTTTTTATTTTATCTACTTATTTTTTTATTTTGATTGCAGTTTTTCTTACTTTGTTTTATTTATGGTGATGGTGTTGCACTGTTTTGAAAATATCTCTTAAAAATCAGTAAAAATTTAAGTGAAAAAAAAAATCTTTCTTCCTTTTTGGAATGAAATGATCCTGCGTCTTCTCGATTATGCCCAGAAATTCCTGCCATTGCTGTTCCACCATCATTCCTGCTAGGATCCCTTTCCAGTCTACTTTGGCCAGCTCCCCTCTCATAGAATAGAATAGAATAGAATAGAATGGAATATGTTTATTGTCATTGCACAAAACTGAGCAACGAAATTCCATTTGCTTCTCCTCCGTTAAAAGAAATACAACACGACACCAATGCACATATGTACAGTTAATAGTAGAATATAAATACATTTTTGAAAGAGATCATGCCTCCATAGTCCCCTTTGTTCAACTGCATCACCGACACTTACGATTTAACGTTCTCCTTCTCAAATTGCAGATTTAAACTAAACATATTATGGTCACTACCTCCAAGCGGTTCCTTTACCTCGAGTTCTCTTTATCATATCTGGTTCATTGGACAACACTAAATCCAGAATTGCCTTTTCTCTGGTCGGTTCCATTACAAGCTGCTCTAAGAATCCACCAGTGAAGAACAGTTTCGGCCCGAAACGACACCTATAGCTCCATAGATGCTGCTGCACCCGCTGAGTTTCTCCAGCAGTACCTAAGAATCCATCTCGGAGGCATTCTACAAACTCTCTTTCTTGGGGTCCTGAGCCAACCTGATTTTCCCAGTGAACCTGCATATTGAAATCCCCCATCACCACACTGGCATTACCTGTGTTACATGCCAGTTTTAACTCCTGCTGCACAGTGACTCTACCTCGTCAGTCCCTATGTCTTCCCTCGCAAAGGACAGAATTCCATCCCTCACCAGCAGAGCTACGCCCCCCCCCCCCCACCCCCCCCCCCCCCCCCCCCCCCGTCCTCTGCCAACCTGCCTGTCCTTTCTAAAGGATGTATCACCCTGAATATTAAGTTCCCAGGTCCGATCCTCCTGCAGCCACGTCTCAGTAATCCCCACCATGTCATATCTACCAACCTCTAACTGAGCCTCAAGCTCATCTACTTTACTTCTTATACTTCGCGCATTCATATACAATACTTTTAATTCCTTCCGCATCTCACCTTTCATATCGATCCCTATTTCACTTGGCCATACTCTCAAATCCCTTTGTGGGCTTCCTTTCCCGTTAATTCTGGGGCCATTAACCATCCCTTTACTCTCTTTCCCTTTAACTTCGTCCTCTTTTTTTTCACTTAAATTTTTTAATTTGGCTGTGTGTGTATGTCTTTATCTGCGTGTGTGTCTGTGTGTGTGTGGGGGGGGGGGGGGGGGGGGGGAGCCATTAGACATATAGACAGGGGGGGGGGGAATTTTCAGATGCAAACCACACGCTTTCAGTTAAGAGTTGGACACGATTACTGTCAATAAGAGCAGCTCACGGATCAGAGTCAGAATGAGAAACACTGCTCGGCTCTCACACACACACTCGTGGGGTGAACTGTAGATGTAAACGTGGCTGGGGGTAGCGGAGTGGGGGGGGGGGGGGAGAGAGAGAGAGAGAGCGAGAATTTGGGAGAGAGAAGAGAGAGGAAGGTAGAGAGAAAGGGAGAGGGAGAGGGGAAATTGGAGAGGAGAGAGAGAGAGGAAGGGGGAGAGAGAGGGTGGAGAGAGCGAGAGGGGGAGAGAGATAGAGGGAGAGAGAGAATGGGGGAGAGAGAGAGATTCTCCCTTCTGCCTCACCACTGTTGGCTGCCCTTTGTGAGATGATTGGAGACCTAAACCAGTTACCCATTAGATCTCCCTCTCCCTACCTCTCACTACCTCCCTCCCCCTCCCTCTCCCTCCTTCTTAGATAGGGGGGGATGATGAGGGAAGGAAAGTGGGAGAGGGCGGAGGGGAGAGAGGAGTGTGCCTTGCTTGGTGGAGAAGAGGGATGTGGGAACGCTGTACGCAGGTGGTGACTGACTCTCACACTGGGATCCCCCCCTGTCATTGCGCAGTCTATCTGACCCCCTGCAACCCCCCCACCACCCCCCTCTCTATGGAGCGAAGGAAATATGCAACGTTTCGGGTCGAAACCCTTCTTCAGACCCGGCCCGAAACGTTGGCTATTTTCTTCGCTCCATAGATGCTGCCTCAAGCCCTGTCCCACTGTGCGAGTTCAGCCAAGAGCTCTCCCAAGTTTAAAATCTCTGTGTAGCATCTCTGTCCCTATTTTCAAATTCCCACTTTGAAATAAAATACAATTATCAACTGAAAAATTTCACAGCAGGATCGCGATTAGTCGATTCCCACGCATTTTGCTAGGATTAAATACCATATATTTGCATTTATATAGCGATCCTGCTGCGAAATTTTTGTCGTATTTTATTTCAAAGTGGGAATTGGAAGATAAGGACAGATGAAATTCATTTCACTTGCAATTTATGTACAATGTGACGAATAAAACCGTATTGTATTGTATTGTTACACGGAGATCTTGATAGGAAGGAAACATTACAGCAGCTGAGTAAAAGATCGGTCAAATGAAGATCGGGCGAGGGGGATTGGGGGTGGGGGAACAGTATCTATAGCTTGGGACTTGCCTAAATGAGTATTGAGATGGATTATCATTCCACACCAAATTTCTTATACAATAATACCTTTTATGCAATTATCACAATTGTTTGTTGGATATGGATCAACGGACTCTGTATGGTACATGCTCGTAAATTAGTAAAACAAATGTTCTTTAAGTTCTGTTGTTTCTGGGATGGAGGTGACTGGTAACAAATAACTTACATTCTATATTTTGTCATAATGTGGCTGAAACAATGGCATATTTTGTGATATTTATTGAGATAGAAAGATACAACGGAGTTTGGGCAAGATATTACCTTGCAACATTCTGTATGTCTGATAGATATTGTGAAAAGGAACTCATGAATTATGAGAGGATTACATAAAACTACAATTCAAAGATAATGAATATACAGAGTATTCTTATTTCCATCATGAACATAGTGATATAGTACACCAGGTCCAACTACGGCAAACTCACGAGCTACTATGGTATGACTACGTGTTAAAAAGTATCAAATTTTTACATCCTGATTTTACTCGTGGACATTTTTCAACATGTTAAAAAATCTTCACGAGTTGCCACTTTTCCCAAGTACCTGCCATTAGCGCTAAGAAATGGCATGTTGGCATTTATAACATGAGGACTCGAATATAGGAGCAAAGAGGTCCTTCTGCAGTTGTACAGTTCTAGTGAGACCGCACCTGGTGTTATTGTGTGCAGTTTTGATCCCCTAATTTGAGGAAGGACATTCTTGCTATTGAGGGAGTGCAGCGTAGGTTTACAAGGTTAATTCCGGGATGGCGGGACTGCCATATGCTGAGAGAATGGAGCAGTTGGGTTTGTACATTCTGGAGTTTAGAACGATGAGAGGGGATCTCATTGAAACATATAAGATTGTTAAGGGCTTGGACACGCTAGAAGCAGGAAACATGTTCCCGATGTTGGGTGAGTCCAGAACCAGGGACCACAGTTTAAGAAAAAGGAGTAAGCCATTTAGGAAGGAGACAAGGTAACACTTTTTACATAGAAACATAGAGATGTTTTCTCAGAGAGTGGTGAGTCTGTGGAATGCTCTGGATGCAGGTTCTCTGCAAGCTTTCAAGAGAGAGCTAGATAGGGCTCTTAAAAAATAGTGGAATCAGGGGATATGGAGCAAAGGCAGGAACGGGGTACTGATCGGGGATGATCAGCCATGATCACATTGAATGTATGTGATATGAAAGTGAATTAGGTGTCAAATTCAACATGTTTATGCTTTATCTGATGGGATAAATTGCAGACTTGATTTTTTAAATCTCAAAATGTTGTAACATTGCTAGAAAATGTACCTGCATCTTGGAGCCGAAGGTCAGGTTATTAGCAAAGAAAGATAGACTTCGTTATCCTCAGTATAGCAACGTCAAGAACGATGTTGCTGTACTGAGATATGGCCAAGTCTATCCTCATTGCTAGCAGCTGATGAGAAGCGGCTGTAAAAGGATAGGGCTGCTGGGGGGGGGGGGGGGGGGTGGGGGAGTTCCCTTCAGAGCGTGTGGGTAGTCTGGCCAAAAGATCTTATAGCAAAGCAAGATGGGTTACTCTCACGCAAACGTGAGGTACGCTCATGGGCGGATTCATGGGTGATATTTTAGCAACCTGACCCGCCATCTTGCTCACTTTCTTGCTCCGCCTTCCTTCTTGCTTCAGGCCAAAGATTGATCCGCAGCGGGGAGAGAGAGCAGGGAGAGAGAGTGCGGGGCAGCGGGGAGAGAGGGAGGGTAGTGCCCCAAGACAATGTTTCTTATTTACAATGTTTCTTATTTAATGTCCCTTGTCTAGTCTGCAATAAAGTTTGTTATTGGATTAGAAGAAATAAATATAATTGTGTGTGTTATATACATTTATATAATTTTCATGTATGTGTGTTTATAAACATTTTATTCTTTAACAAGAATCAACAGAATTATGAACTAACAGAATTATGAATCTAACCCTATATCACGCGCAAAAAGTCCCCCCCTGTCAATCACCCTGCGAGTCGGGTCGGTTCCGGTTACTACAACAAAATCAACTCAAACACTGCTTGTGAGCCATTTAAAAAGAAATGATTTAAAAAACATTAAAAAAGAGAATTACCAGAATCAAATTTTATTCTTGACAAGAAGTTTTGAACTGACAGATTTATGAATCTGACCCACACAAACTGTTTGCCCCGCAACATTGATTACAGTGCGCAGGGTCAGGTTAGGTAGGCTCAGGTTGCTAAAATGGGCGTGGAAAAATGCCCATGATCCCCGCCATAGCGTACTACACGTCAGTCATGCATTTAGCAGGAGTAGCCCATCTTGCTCCGCTATAGGATATTTGGGCTAGACTACCCACACGCTCTGAAAGGAACTCTCAGTCCCGAATTGTCAGTTTACTCACGACACGTGACTCATTGATAATTATTTATTTATATTCCTACGGAAAAAAAATCACAATTTGGCACCGCAGGGCCCTGCACACAGAGATGCCATACGTTAATATGCTCTGTGGTGCAGCGTAGAAGGTTGTCAGCCTGTTGGGGCACGACCAGTCTTTTTTAATGTCCTCAGGAAGAACAGCTGTGCCTTCTTGACCAGCGCAGCGGTGTTGTGGACCATGTGAGGTCCTCTGAAATGTGAGTGCCCAGAAACTTAAAGCTGGACACTCTCTCCACACTTTCCCCGTAAATGGAGATTGGGGCCGGATTCTTCATTAAGGTCCTCCTGAAGTCAATAATCAGCTCTTGGTCTTTGGAGGTGTTTAGTGACAAAGTTGTTACGTGTGCACCAGTCCGCCAGGTTCTGCCACCTCCGCTCTGTATTTTGTTTCAGCCCAATCACTGTTGTGTCGCGCTGCAAACTTCACGATGGGGTTGGTGTCGAATGCAGGAAACACAGTCGTGTGAGTGAAGAGGCGTAGAGCATAGGGCTTAGTACACAGCCCTGTGGTGTGCCGGTGCTCAGGGTGATGTGCAGTGGAGGACAGGTGCGGGCCCCAGTCTCACGCCTGCAGTAGCTCCGTCAGAAAAATTCAGGATCCAGTGCATATCGGCGAGCTGAGGCCTAGCTGGTGGAGTTTGGTGGTGAGCTTGGTGGGGATGACCGTATTGAATGTAGAGCCCCATCCTTACATACGTGCCCTGTCTATCCAGGTGGGTCAGGACAGTGTGAAGAGCCACATCCTCTGTTGATCTATTTGCCATGTATGCAAATTGATGGGTGTCCAGTGAGGCAGGGATGCTGGATTTGATATGGAGAGGACCAGCCTTTCGAAGCACTTCATTGTGACTGGAGTTCGGGCAACCGGGCGGCAGTCGTTCAGGTTGGTGACTTTAGACATTTTTCGGCACCGGCACTATGGTGGCTGTTTTCAGGCACTTGGGGACCGTTGCCAGAGATAGAGACAGATTACAGATTCTCGTGAATGGTCCTATCTGTACTATCTGTATTATCTGTACTTCCTCCATCTGTACAATCCCACTGTGTGTCACTTCATCGGTGGATGGAGAGAGGGCAGCCCAGAGAAGGAGAATAGAGAGCGTAGGAGAGAGAGTAATAGTTCAGGGAGAGTGACAGCAGTAAGGATGGATGTAAGCAGAAAGAGAGGAGGGAGAAGTGCTGCATCAATCATTTGCCTCTTTATCTATGTTTGTCTAAGTTGAACTTTATCTAAGTTGAGGCGGCAATGTTTCTGTTCTGAGTGTCATGAGTCTTTGGGTCGTTCCTCCTCAGAGGTGATGAAGGCAGAGAATGTTAATGCCCCATGGTATAATCAGATCTATTCCAGGCAAGCAGAGAGTGAATGGCTACCGGGGTCAGCGGGAGTGCGAGGTTGAGGTCACAGTCACTGAAGCCGCGATCATATTGAGTGGTGAAGCAGTGGGGAGAGGGAGGGGGGGGGGGGGGGGGGGGTCATTTTAGTCCGCGGCGGACAAAGGTCGCCCAGTCTAGTCCACCTTCAAACTGGGCACCAGCCAGAAGCCCTGAGAGGGTCCCTGGAATTTGGCATTGCCTTGTTGAGCGAAACGGATTGAAGGAAATCAGACAAATAACATGTGGTGGAGAGTTGGATCTGATGGAGTTTGAAACAATATCCCCTTTGCTGGAACAATGCCGCCGCTCCCAATTTCCATCCCTCAGTATCTATCGCCACAATTCCCAGTCTTCGGAGTTTCTCAATCAATTCCCCGAATAAATCACAACCTGTCTCAGCAGGGATTTCACTTGGCTGATGTCATCTGTTTGCGAATCATTTCAAAATCTTTATTTTTAAACTCTGTTGAAACTTCACCGTCCCAGTGGAGACAGAACATGGTATAAAATCTCCGGGAACGTTCAGCCTCAGCATTTCATTCCGAGACGTTACCGGTAGCTCACGGGGCCACGTCGCTGGGCGCAGAAGATGTGGGAAAGATTTGCCAGTGTGGAGAAAATCGTGTACGTGATCATTGCTGCCGTTGGAGTCCCTGGTGAGTGAGCAGAACAATTTAAGTTTTATAACTCCGTGTGTTAACTGGTGTTGACCAGATTCTGATCATTTTACAAGTTCCCAACTAATGATCGTTGTACAAGAATATGTGAAGAATATCAATCCTCTCAGTGAAATATTTTTGAAGCGACGCTGCTGTGATTTTTCTTATTTTCAGACAGCTGAAACTAAGCCTCTATTTCTCTCACTCCTACTGGCAAACACTAGAATGTTGTTCTTGCCTTCAGTGGGACCTTGCCCAGAGATATCCCAATGCTCGGGCCAGGCAGGCAGGTCTCCGGGACGGTGTGACTGGGAGGGGTATACAATGTGAACTGTGGCTGAGTTATTGCTCAGAGTGAAACCCCGCTCCTGTGGACACGGCTCACTGTGGAATCTGTTATTCAATAATTGTATTGATCCCGAACCAGTGGCCGCGGATCTACTGAACTGAACTCACTGTGGAATGAATCAATTGACGGAGCCACTCTGCTGCCGGATTCTAAGTTGTCCCTGCCTTCCCTCTGGAAGCCTCCTCGTCCCCATCAGATGCAGAGTTCTCGGAGCTTTGTGGACACGGCTGGTTACGGCTCCATCAGAGACTAGGAACAGAGAGGACCATCCCGCCTATTGTAGCGGGTGGGTGGCTGCTCATTCCCTCCCCGCGCTTTACCCGCCCGCCCGTCGCCTTATCTCTTCTCCCCTAAAGCAGGCAGGTCGGGCACAGTCGGAGCCGACTCTGACATTGTTAAACTTGCAGCCGCGCACCGACTCCAACACTGCTGATCTTCAGCTGAAAGTCGAGCCGGTGTTCAGCCCCGGAGACCCCCCGTGTTGAGTAAATGCCCAGTGTCCGTTCCCTTCTCTTTCCGCAGTGAATTTAGTGGCGATTGTGATCCTGTCCCGGGGAAAGTGCGGCCTCTCCACCTGCACCACTCGTTACCTGGTGGCCATGGCAGCGGCCGATCTACTGGTCCTGATCACCACGGTCATTTTGTATTGGATCCGACAGCATTACTTTGATTGGAGTTTCCTGTCCATCACCCCTGTGTGCAGTGTTAACCTTGTACTGATATCCGCAGCTACAGACTGTTCTGTCTGGTTCACCGTCACTTTCACCTTTGATCGCTTTGTCGCCATTTGTTACCAGAAGCTGAAAACTAAATATTGCAGTGGGAAAACTGCGGCTGTTGTTCTGGCAACAGCCGGCGTTCTGCTCTGTGTGAAAAACGTTCCCCACTACTTCACACGGAAACCCGGGACCATCATCGACAATGTCCCGTGGCACTGTGTCGCGCTGGACAGCTATTACACTGACCCCGGGTGGGTGGCACTGGGATGGTTAGACACGGTTTTAACTCCGCTTCTCCCTTTCGCTGTAATCTTGCTGCTCAACGCTCTGACAGTCCGCCACATTTTGGTGGCCAGTCGGGTCCGTAAGGGGCTGAGGGGTGAGAGCAAGGGGGAGAACCGCAGTGACCCGGTGATGGAGTGTAGGAAGAGGTCTATGGTTTTACTCTTCACCATCTCCGGCAGCTTCACCCTCCTGTGGCTGACGGCAGTTGTAAACTTCGTCTATTATCAGTTCACAGGAATTGGAAATGATCGGAATGATTCTCAATGGATCTTTAACAACGTCGGGTTTTTGCTGAGTAACCTCAGCTGCTGCACCAACACATTTATTTACGCGGTGACCCAGTCCAAGTTCAGGGAGCAGGTGAGGAGCGCGATGAAATATCCGCTCACCTCAGTGATTCGGCTCATTAAAAAATACCCGCAATGAGCGCTTCCATCCCAGAGGCGGCCGCAGTCTTTCCGCTCCAGGCGCCGGCTCCTGACATTCACCGCTGGATCCATGAGGAAGGAGGAGCTGGCTAAAGTTGACTGGAAAGATACCCTAGCAGGGATGAGAGTGGAACAGAAATGGGACGTATTTCTGGGAATAAAACAGAAGGTGCAGAGTCAGTTCATTTGAAAGAAGAAGAAAGATTCCAAGGGGCGACCGTGGATGACAAGGGAAGTCTGGGACAGTATAAACATAAACCAGAATAAGTACAACATAGCAACTATCAGCGGGAAGCCAGAGGATTTGGGTAATGTTTTAAGAGCAACAGAATATAATTAGAAAGAGAATATGTGGAGAAATGATGATGTAGGAAGGTGAGCTCGCCAATATAAGGGAGGATTGTAAACGCTTCTTTAGGAATGTGAAGAGGAAACAAATAGTTAAAACCGAAGTAGGAGCCTTGAGGACTGAAACAGGTGAATTTATTCTGGGGAACAAGGAAATGGCAGATGAGTTGAGCAGGTACTTTGGATCCGTCTTCACTAATTAGGACATAAACAATCTTCCTGATGTACCAGTGGCCATAGGATCTGGGGTGATGGAGGAACTGAAGGAAATCCACATTAGGCAGGAAATGGTGTTGGGTAGACTGATGGCACTGAAGGCTGATAAATCCCCAGGGCCTGATGGTCTGCATCTCTTTATCTTTTTGCGTTTTGTTTTCTCTCTCTTCTTTTAATCGTTTTAGATTCAATTTAATATTTTTCGCTCCGAGCTCTTGATTTTTGACAATAATTGACACCAGCATATTTCCCACCACCGAAGTCAGACTAACTGGGCTGTAATACCCCGTTTCCTCTCTCGCTCCTTTCTTGAAAAGTGGGATAACATTAGCTATCCTCCAATCCACATGAACTGATCCTGAAACTATTGAACATTGGAAAATTATCACCAATGCATCCACTATTTCTAGAGTCTCCTCCCAGAGGACCCTGGGATGCAGACCGTCAGGTCCAGTGGATTTATCATCCTTCAGTCCCATTAGCCTACCCAATACTATTTCTCATCTAATGAAAATTTCATTCAGTTCCTCGACCCCCTTAGATCCTCTGTCCTCCAGTAGATCTGAGAGATTGTTTGTGTCTTCCTTATTGAAGACAGATCCGTAGTACCTATTCAATTCTTCTGCCATTTCCTTGTTGCCCATAATAATTTCACCCGTGTCTGCATTCAAGGGACACACATTTGACTTTGCTACTCTTTTTCCCTTAACATATCTTAAGATGCTTTTACTGTCCTTTATATTCTTGGCCAGGTTCCCTTCATACTTCATCTTTTCAGCCTGTATTGCCCGTTTTGTTTCCTTCTGTTGTCCTATGAAAGTTTCTCAATCCTCTGGCTTCCGGCTACTCATTTCTGTGTTATACATCTTTTCTTTTAGTTTTATTCTATCCCTATCTTCTCTTGTCAGCCACAGTTGCCTCCTACTCCCCTTAGAATCTTTCTTCCTGGACGTCCGGTGGCGATGCGAGCAGATGACTGCTTAATATCAAGGTCCCGATAGCAAGTTTAAAACTAGCCTCCCTTAATTCACTAATTGCTACATAATTCACAGTTTTCTGTTTTGGAATGAGTGGGGGAGCGACAACTAGAAGTCAAAAGGAACGTGACGGACGAAAAAGAAAGAATTCACCGGAGATGGACAAAGCTCAAAGCTCAAAAGATGACTCAGCAGAAACCGTGCGCTCAATGCTACACAATATCAGTAAGGAAATACACAACTTCAGGACCGAATATAAAGTGGACTTACATCAATTTAAAGAAGAAATCAATGAAGACATGAAAACCAAACTCAGAATACTGAAGCAAGAAATTTATCATAAACTTTCTGCAAACTACAAACAAATCCACGCCCATGAAACTAGACTAAACAAAGCTGAAGCACGAATTGAAGAGGCTGAGACAATAAACATGGCTGTGAAAAATGCGTTGTTTTAATCTATGAAAAAACAGAAAGCCATGCAAGAAAAACTGACTGATTTGGAAGGACGGTCTAGACAAAATAACATTCGGATCTATGGTGTACCTGAAGAGAAAGAAGGCAAATCTATGTCTGAATTTGTGGAACAACTTTTAAAAACTCAATTCGTAATAACAACGGACACCAACGTACGGATCCAGCGCGCACAGAGCTTTGGCTCGCAAACCGGAAGGTAATTCACCACCTAGGTCTATAGTGGTAAATTTCCTGGAGTTTAATACCAAAGAAATGGTATTGAAAAAGTCCTGGGGAAAGAAGACAATGATTGACGGGCGACGTCTATCATTTGACCACGACTATGCAACGGAGGTTGTCCAGAAGCGCAAGGCATATAAGGGAATAAAGAGGGCCCTGAAGGAGAGAGGTGTCCGCTTCCAGACCCCGCTGGACAAGATGCGTATTCACTGGGACTCAGGAACATGCACATACCATAGTGCACAAGATGCAGTGCAGGAATTGAGGAGGAGAGGCTACTCCGAGGAGACACCTGATTACAGCGCTGAGGAACTGGCGGACCCAGAGATGGAGCATCTTCTCCAGGCTTTGACATGGCAGAGAGTTGGAAAGAGGAGCGAAGATGAGAGTGAGACAGCAAGAGAGCGACTACAGGAGTCTGAGCAGATCCCATCCAACTGGCTTTTATTGTGTCACAAATTCTTTTGGACAAAAAAATAAGTGCTATCGGATGACGTTGGACGATACTAGGATGCGTGAAGTGGAGTGTTTCACCTCTAGTGAGGGGCCCTCTAGGAAGAGGCTTTCCCCTATACCTGCCAACGGGGACTCAGGGTGGCAAGGAATCACCCTTACTTGGAAGTCAAATGCTTTTTCTTTTCTTTTCTTTGTTTTATTTGACAGATGTTGTCCAGATGTTCAGACCTGCACAGTTTCAAGTTATCTGGAGATTTATGAATGCAAGACAGGAGTAGGTAAATTAAATGTCACGTAATACTATCAAATTGGTGTCACTCAATGTAAATGGGATGAATAATCCAGTTAAAAGGAGCAAGGTCCTGGCTAAACTGAAAAAAGAAAAGGCCCAGGTACTATTTTTACAAGAAACCCACCTGCCTCAACAAGAACATGAGAAACTAAAACACATTGGCTTTAGAAATACATTTTATAGTTCCTATAAAACTAGCCAAAAGAGGGGAGTGGCTATCCTTATTACAAATGCAGTCCAATTTGAATGCCATAAAGAAGTCAGGGACAAAGAGGGAAGGTATGTATTAGTTAAAGGAAAGTTGGAAAACAAAGTCGTGACACTGATCAATGTATATGTCCCCCCAGAGAGTAGCAAATGTTTTTACAAAACTCTGTTTGACATTATTGCTTTAGAGACTGAAGATATTTTGATGTGTGGAGGGGACTTCAATGTGGTCATGTATCATAATTTGGATACAACAAGCCTAGAAAAAACCCAAGATGCATCTGACCAAGTTTATTAACACATCAGTACAGGAAATGGGCCTAATTGATGTTTGGAGAGAACTTCACCCTTTAGAAAGGGACTACACACACTATTCAGTACCTCACTCAGTCTACTCCAGGATTGATTAATGAAAACGGGTGAAAGTCACAGGATCACAGAGTGTAAAATCGGGGTGGCAGATGTATCTGATCACAGTGCGATCAGCTTGACATTACACCTGAATAGTAGAAAAAGAAATACTGTTTGGAGGCTCAATGTGGGTATTTTGAATAATAAGGCAAATGTGGAACAAATAAGGGAAGAGATAAAAAGGTACATAGAAGAGAATGATAATGGGGATGTGGATCCTGTAATACTGTGGGATGCTATGAAGGCAGTTATACAGTTGGATAACTGATGGAAATTAGTTGGGTATTCTTATATGAAGTACTGAGGAGATTTGGTTTCAATGAAGATGCAATTCGGTGTATTAAAACAATATATCAGGAGCCTACAGCTAGGGTTAAGGTAAATGGAAACATATCAAAAAGGATCCAGTTAGAGAGGGGCACAAGGCAAGGATGCTGTCTTTCTCCTACTCTCTTCGTTTTGTATATTGAACCCACTGCACAAGCAATAAGGCAGAGAGAAGACCTGCAAGGGGTCAAAATAGGGGGGAAAGAACATATAATTGGTCTTTTCGCTGATGATATCATTATTTTTCTTGAACGACCAGATATATGTCTCCCAAATCTAATGAACCTATTTGAAACATATGGATACTACTCAGGGTATAAATTGAATATAACAAAAACACAAATTCTTTCATTCAATTATTCTCCACCCCAACAAATCAGAGATGCATATAATCTGAAATGGAACTCTAAAACAATGCAGTATCTTGGTGTAACTATAACCAAAACACTTTCCAACTTGTTTGAAACTAATTATAACAAAATTGAAGAAAACATCAAAAAGGATGTTGAAAGGTGGTCGACCCTTCCTCTAGACTTCAGTGCCAGAATACAAACGATAAAAATGAATATCCTACCTAAACTACTATATTTATTCCAATCTCTCCCAATTGATGTTCCCAGAGATAAATTCATAGCCTGGGATAAAATGATCTCTAGATTCATTTGGAATAACAAAAAACCAAGAATAAAATTAACAACACTTCAACGGCCGAAAAGCAAGGGTGGAATGGCTTTACCAAATCTGAGGAAATACTTATATGCAGCTCAACTCAGACCTCTGGCTTGTTGGTGTAGACCTGATTATGAATCTCGATGGAAAGAAATGGAAAGGGAGATACAGGGTTACCAGATCCAGATTTTGGTGGGAGACAAATATCTGAGAGGGGCTTTGAGACATGCTATGGATCCAATAGTAGCATTTATGTTAGAAATATGGAATATTATAGTGGAAAAATGCAAATTAAAAAGAAGGGTTCACGCATTGAAGTGGTTCGCATATGACTCAAAGTTTAAGCCAGGGGTGTATGATTCAAAATTCAAAGAATGGGCACAGAAAGGCATAACGGCAATGTATACAGTTTCAGAAAATGGCGAGTTTATGAGCTTCCAAGATTTAAAGTCAAAGTATGGTCTCGAAAACAAAGATTTTTTTAGATACTTGCAATTAAGAGGCTACTTTATAAAAGAGATAAGGCCAGAACTAGATAAAACTTCAAATAATGTGATCAAGGTGATTGTGGATGCATACAAACAGAAGGGGTCTCGGGGCATCCCTGCTTTCTACCAAGCTCTGGTGGAAAGCGGGGGAGAATCAACGCTCTACATAAAAACAAAATGGGAAGCAGAATTAAAGATTCAAATAACAGAAGAAGTATGGTATCAAATGTGTGAAACACAATAACCATATAACCATATAACAATTACAGCATGGAAACAGGCCATCTCGGCTCTACAAGTCTGTGCCGAACAACTTTTTTTTCCCTTAGTCCCACCTGCCTGCACTCATACCATAACCCTCCATTCCCTTCTCATCCATATGCCTATCCAATTTATTTTTAAATGATACCAACGAACCTGCCTCCACCACTTCCACTGGAAGCTCATTCCACACCGCTACCACTCTCTGAGTAAAGAAGTTCCCCCTCATGTTACCCCTAAACTTCTGTCCCTTAATTCTGAAGTCATGTACTCTTTTTTGAATCTTCCCTATTCTCAAAGGGAAAAGCTGATCCACATCAACTCTGTCTATCCCTCTCATCATTTTAAAGACCTCTATCAAGTCCCCCATTAACCTTCTGCACTCCAGAGAATAAAGACCTAACTTATTCAACCTATCTCTGTAACTTAGTTGTTGAAACCCAGGCAACATTCTAGTAAATCTCCGCTGTACTCTCTCTATTTTGTTGACATCTATATTACTAAAACTCTGTTCTTGACTGGTTTTGGCGATCTGTGCTGCAATTTCCGAGAGAACGCCGCCACCTATGGCCGTCATTTTGGGCCACCTCGCTCAGAGCCCCCCTCCGCCATATGTGTGCCAAGGATTTTTCCCGTCGATGAAATATGACAGAGATATTAATGATTTTACAAAATTCTCCATTCTCTCTGCTGCCCCTGCTGGCAGCAGGGGGGAGGGACTATAAAACCAGGAAGTGGTGTGCCTCAATCAGTCTCTGCAAGTGGTGTGCCTCCAATGACACTGACGAATGTCTACAGCACTGTGAGTACCCTTAATTTGGTTTGAAAATGAAAATATGGTTAGAGGTAAAAAAGCACTGCCTGCAAATGGTTGGTTGGGTTTGGGATGAAATAAAAAGGCATTCTCTCCACCCCCCCCCCACCCCCCCGCCTCCCTCTCCTCTCCCGCCCCCCTCCATCTCTCCTCTCCCCCTCCCTCTCCTTCTCCTCTCCCCTTCTTTCCAGTCTCCTCCCCTCTCTTCTCTCCTCCCCTCTCCCCTTCGTTCCTGTCTTCTCCTCTCCCCTCCTCCTCTCTCCTCCTCCCCCCCTCTCTTCTCTCTCTCCTCCTCTCTCCCCCTCCTCTCCCCCCCTCTCTCCTCCTCTCCCCCCCCTCTCCTCCTCTCCTCCTCCCCCCTTTGCTCCCCCCTCTTCTCCCGCCCTCTCCTCCCCCCCCTCCCCCTCCCCTCTCCCCTCCCCCCTCTCCGTCCTCTCCCCCCCTCCACCCCCCTCTCCTCTTTCCCCCTCTCTCTCCCCTTCTCTCTCTCCACCACCTCTCTCCCACACTCTCTCTCCAGACCCCCTCTCCCTTCCCATCTCTCTATCCCCTCTCCCTCTCTTCCCCTCCCTCCCCCCCTCTCTCTCTCCCTCTCTCCCTCCCCCCCTCCCCTCCATTAGCGTGAGTGCGGGGGGGGGGGGGGTAGTTACTGTGTGACACTGCATGCCCCCCACAACTGCACTTTGGAAAAACAGCCCCAACGGGTCTGCACTTGGTCTAGTCCTTCCTATTATTGGGCGACCAAAATTGTACACCATACTCCAGATTTGGTCTCACCAATGCCTTGTACAATTTTTACATTACATCCCAGCTTCTATACTCAATGCTCTGATTTATAAAGGCTAGCATACCAAAAGCTTTCTTTACCACCCTATCTATATGAGATTCCACCTTCAAGGAACTATGCACGGTTATACCCAGATCCCTCTGTTCAACTGTATTATTCAATTCCCTACCATTTACCATGTACGTCTTATTTTGATTTGTTCTGCCAAGGTGTAGCACCTCACATTTATCAGCATTAAATTCCATCTGCCATCTTTCAGCCCATTTTTCCAAATGGCCTAAAACACTCTGTACAGTTTGGAAATCCTCTTCATTATCCACACCACCCCCTATCTTGGTATCATCTGCATACTTACTAATCCAATTTACCACACATTCATCCAGATCATTGATGTACATGACAAACAACAAAGGACCCAACACAGATTCCTGAGGCACCCCACTAGTCACCTGCCTCCAACCCTAAAAGGGTTGACGGTGGATATGCAATGGAAGACATTTAAAGACTGCATGGATGAACTACAAAAATTGTTCATCCCAGTTTGGCAAAAGAATAAATCAGGGAAGGTAGTGCATCCGTGGATAACAAGGGAAATCAGGGATAGTATCAAAGCGAAGGATGACGCATACAAATTAGCCAAAAAAAGCAGCATCCCGGAGGACTGGGAGAAATTCAGAGACCAGCAGAGGAGGACAAAGGGCTTAATTAGGAAAGGAAAAATAGAGTATGAAAGAAAACTGGCAGGGAACATAAAAACTGACTGCAAAAGTTTTTATAGATTATGTGAAAAGAAAGAGATTAGTTAAAACAAATGTAGGTCCCTTGCAGTCAGAAACAGGTGAGTTGATCATGGGGAACAAGGATATGGCAGACCAATTGAATAACTACTTTGGCTCCGTCATAAATAATTTGCCGGAAATAGCAGGGGACCGCGGGTCAAAGGAGTTGGAGGAATTGAGTGAAATACAGGTTTGCCGGGAAGTGGTGTTGGGTAAATTGAATGGATTAAAGGCCAATAAATCCCCAGGGCCAGATAGGCTGTATCCCAGAGTACTTAAGGTAGTAGCTCCAGAAATAGTGGATGCATTAGTAATAATCTTTCAAAACTCTTTAGATTCTGGAGTAGTTCCAGAGGATTGGCGGGTAGAAAATGTAACCCCACTTTTTAAGAAGGGAGGGAGAGAGAAAACGGGGAATTACAGACCAGTTAGTCTAACATCGGTAGTGGGGAAACTGCTAGAGTCAGTTATTAAAGATGGGATAGCAGCACATTTGGAAAGTGGTGAAATCATTGGACAAAGTCAGCATGGATTTATGAAAGGTAAATCATGTCTGACGAATCTGATAGAATTTTTCGAGGATGTAAATAGTAGCGTGGATAGGGGAGAACCAGTGGATGTGGTGTATCTGGACTTCCAGAAGGCTTTCGACAAGGTCCCACATAAGAGATTAGTATACAAACTTAAAGTACACGGCATTGGGGGTTCAGTATTGATGTGGATAGAGAACTGGCTGGCAAACAGGAAGCAAAGAGTAGGAGTAAACGTGTCCTTTTCACAATGGCAGGCAGTGACTAGTGGGGTACTGCAAGGCTCAGTGCTGGGACCCCAGCTATTTACAATATATATTTATGATCTGGATGAGGGAATTGAAGGCAATATCTCCAAGTTTGCGGATGACACTAAGCTGGGGCGCAGTGTTAGCTGTGAGGAGGACGCTAGGAGACTGCAAGGTGACTTGGATAGGCTGGGTGGGTGGGCAAATGTTTGGCAGATGCAGTATAATGTGGATAAATGTGAGGTTATCCATTTTGGTGGCAAAAACAGGAAAGCAGGCTATTATCAAAATGGTGGCAGACTAGGCAAAGGGGAGATGCAGCGAGACCTGGGTGTCATGGTACACCAGTCATTGAAAGTAGGCATGCAGGTGCAGCAGGCAGTGAAGAAAGCGAATGGTATGTTAGCTTTCATAGCAAAAGGATTTGAGTATAGGAGCAGGGAGGTTCTACTGCAGTTGTACAGGGTCTTGGTGAGACCACACCTGGAGTATTGCGTACAGGTTTGGTCTCCAAATCTGAGGAAGGACATTATTGCCATAGAGGGAGTGCAGAGAAGGTTCACCAGACTGATTCCTGGGATGTCAGGACTGTCTTATGAAGAAAGACTGGATAGACTTGGTTCATACTCTCCAGAATTTAGGAGATTGAGAGGGGATCTTATCGAAACTTACAAAATTCTTAAAGGGCTGGACAGGCTAGATGCAGGAAGATTGCTCCCGATGTTGGGTAAGTCCAGGACAAGGGGTCACAGCTTAAGGATAAGGGGGAAAACCGAGATGAGAAGAACTTTTTTCACACAGAGAGTGGTGAATCTCTGGAACTCTCTGCCGCAGAGGGTAGTCGAGGCCAGTTCATTGGCTATATTTAAGAGGGTGTTAGATGTGGCCCTTGTGGCTAAGGGGATCAGAGGGTATGGAGAGAAGGCAGGTACGGGATACTGAGTTGGATGATCAGCCATGATCATATTGAATGGCGGTGCAGGCTCGAGGGGCCGAATGGCGTACTCCTGCACCTAATTTCTATGTTTCTATAACCCGATAAACAGCCATCCACCATTACCCTCTGGCTTCTCCCATTCATCCACAAGGTCACTAGTATGGAGAGAATTTTGCTGGAAGAATTTATCTCGCTTTTTTATAACATCCAAAATAAAAAGCAGACAACTTGCTGTACAACAACACTGTTGGAGGCTGTGTGGGAGTACGGAGGCAGACCACTCGCATATTTTCTGGAACTGTGTAAAGATAAGGCCATACTGGGAAAATTTTAATGCAGCTGTAAATAATATCTTGGGTTATAAAATCCTAAATACCTGCCCTGTGATGTATCTGGGGCGTATTAAAGATAGTGTAAAAAGAGAAGATACATATTTGATTAAAGTTTTGCTTGCAGCAAGTAAGAAGGCCATTACCAGAGAGTGGCTTAATGAAAAAAGTCCAAAACAGGAACCGTGGTTAGAAATTGTGCGAGACATCTTTAATATGGAGAAATTGACATATTCCTTGGGAGACAAGGAGAATTCATTTGAGAAGATCTGGGGAAAATGGACTGTTTATTTGAGCCATGACACCAATTAGATAAATGCCGAGCTAGATATGGGAAGATTGCGTTATATAGAACTAGATGGTATGTTTATATGAATGTTGAATTATCTCCAGATAACTAATCAATGTCATGTTTTTTTCTTTTTTTAATTTGGTAAGTGAACCACACGGTCTTATTCCAATTTTTTTATTTATTTATTTTATCTACTTATTTTTTTATTTTGATTGCAGTTTTTTTACTTTGTTTTATTTATGGTGATGGTGTTGCACTGTTTTGAAAATATCTCTTAAAAATCAATAAAAATTTAAGTGAATAAAAAAAGAATCTTTCTTCCTTTTTGGAAT
>NW_026575646.1:0-38085 GCF_028641065.1 Leucoraja erinaceus
GCACACCAGTGGCCAGCCCTACGACTGCCCGTACTGCAGTGAGGAGTTTGACAGCTTGCGGGGGTTGCGACAACACCGGCGGACCCACGCCGGCGAGCAACTGCTCCCACTGTGACAACTTAGAACGGGGGCTGCGGGAGAACCAGCGGATACACACAGGAGACAGATCCTTTGTGTGCACTGGGTGTGGCAAGGGTCTCACCTGCTGGAGCACCCACGAGTCCACACTGGCCAGCGTCCCTTCACCTGCCGATCTGCGGCAAGGCCTTTGCCCGCTCCAGCCTGCTGGCACAACGCCACGTGGATGGATAGGCGCTGTTTAGATAGAAACAAAATGCTGGAAGGAATGGGTAACGTTTCTGGGTCGAGACCCATCTTCAATGTCTACCCGAAACGTCACCCATTCCTTGTCTCTAGAGATGCTGCCTGTCCCGTCGTCTCTGCTCATTCCATGCTCTAGGCCCCCATCCTCTCATCTTCACCATGGACGTCCAGTCACTCTACACCTCCATCCCCCACCAGGATGGTCTCAAAGCCCTCCAGTTCTTCCTCGACCAGAGAAGCAACCTATACCCGTCCACTGAAACTCTCCTCCGCCTAGCGGAGCCGGTCCTTACCCTCAATAACTTCTTGTTTGACTCCTCCCATTTCCTCCAAACACAAGGCGTAGCTATGGGCACGCGCATGGGCCCCAGCTACGCCTGCCTCTTTGTCTGGTACGTCAAACAATCCTTGTTTGAGGCATACCAGGGCCCCATCCCCGACCTCTACCTCTGCTACATCGACGATTGCTTTGGTGCCACCTCCTGCATAGTAGTAGCGGCTGTGAGGCAGCATCTCTGGAGCGAAGGAAATAGCCAACGTTTCAGGGTCGGGTCTAAAGAAGGGGGGGGGGGGGGGTGCAGGGAGTCAGATAGACTGCGCAGTGATGGGGGGATCCCAGTGTGAGAGCGAGGCACCACCTGCGTACAGCGTTCCCACATCCCGCTTCTCCACAAAGCAAGGCACACTCCTCTCTCCCCTCCGCCCTCCCCCCCCCTTCCTTCCCTCATCCTCGCCCCCTCTAAAGAAGGAGGCAAGGGGAAGGGGAGGGAGGTAGGGAGAGGGAGATCTAAAGGGTAACTGGTTTTGGTCTCCAATCACCTCACAAAGGGCGGCCAACAGTGGTGGTGAGGCAGAAGGGAGAACTCCCGCCCCCTTCTCTGCAACCCCTCTCTCTCCAACTCTCCCTCTTTCCTCGCTCTCTCTTCTCTCCAATATCCCCCGCTCCAATTCATCCCCCCCCCCCACTCCCCTTCCCCCCATCCACGTTTATATCAAAGATCCTATTGCGGAGCAAGATAGCTTACTCCTGCAAAATGAAATGGGCTGACGTGTAGTACGCTACGGAGGGGATTCTGGGTATTTTCCCCCGCCCATTTTAGTAACCGGAGCCTACCTGACCCGACCCGACTCGCAGTGTAATAAGTGTTGCGGGGAACAGTTTGTGTGGTGTGATATAGGGTTAGATTCATAATTCTGTCAGTTCATTCTTCTGTTAATTCTTGTCAAGTATAAAATTTGACTCTGGTAATTGTCTTTTTTTATGTTTTTTAAATCATTTATTTTTAAATAGCTCACAAGCAGTGTTTGAGTTGATTTTGTAGTAACCGGAACCTACCCGACCCGACTCGCAGGGTAATTAACGTTGCGGGGGAACAGTTTTTGTGCGTGATGTAGGGTTAGATTCATAATTCTGTTAGTTCATACTTCTGTTAATTATTGTTAAAGGATAAAATGTTTATAAACACACATACATGAATGTGATATAAATGTATATAACCATATAACACACACAATTATATTTCTTCTGATTTTTATATCCAATGATGAACTTTATTTCAGACTAGGCAAAGGACATTAGATAATAAACAATGTAAACCTCCCCGCAACTTCACGCACACTAGGCCCCATCACACCCTTCAACACCCCCACCCTGGCACTCCCTGGCCTCCCCCACACTACAATGTCTCCCCCCCCTATGCCCCGATGTCCCGGGCTGCGCACCCCCCTCACCCCGCCAAGGCCTCAGGCCTCCCCGGGCCGCGCACCCCTCTCCCCGCCCAAGTCAAAGACCAAAGCGAAGATACTGGAGCGGAGGCGAAGCAAAGATCCAAGCTTCGGCCGGAAGCAAGATGGCAGAGGCTGGTTGCTTAAATGGGTCCTATAATCACCCATGCATCTTCCCATGACCGTACTATGCGTTTGCGCGAGAGTAGGCCATGTTGCTCTGTAATAGGATCTATGCTGTAGATTATGTGCTCATTGACCTCACATTTATAACCATATAACAATTACAACTTCTCCACCATGTTGACCCCACACATCTCGCTTAATCCACTGCAGCTGCTGCTCATTTACAACATTAATTACCTCAGCTCCGTCCACAGCGACATCACCAACTGCCGATTCTCCGCCGCTATTTTCATGCGGTCGATGGAGAGACTTGGCCCGGGGCGGACCGGCGGGCGGCCATCATGGTGAGGGCAGGTGAGGTTGGCGTCGCTGATTGGTCGGAGAGTATATATAAGCATCTGGATAAACAGGGTCTGATAAGGAACAGTCAATATGGATTTGTGCCTGGAAGGTCATGTTTGACTAATCTTCTTGAATTTTTTAAAGAGGTTACTCGGGAAATTGATGAGGGTAAAGCAGTGGATGTTGTCTATATGGACTTCAGTAAGGCCTTTAACAAGGTTCCTCATGGAAGGTTGGTTAAGAAGGTTCAATGATTGGGTATAAATGCAGGAGTAGCAAGATGGATTCAACAGTGGCTGAATGGGAGAAGCCAGAGGGTAATGGTGGATGGTTGTTTGTCGGGTTGGAGGCAGATGACTAGTGGGGTGCCTCAAGGATCGGTGTTGGGTGCTTTGTTGTTTGTCATGTACATCAATGATCTGGATGAAGGTGTGGTAAATTGGATTAGTAAGTATGCAGATGATACCAAGATAGGGGGTGTTGTGGATAATGAAGAGGATTTCCAAAGTCTACAGAGTGATTTAGGCCATTTGGAAGAATGGGCTGAAAGATGGCAGATGGAGTTTAAAGCTGATAAATGTGAGGTGCTACACCTTGACAGGACAAATCAAAATAGGACGTACATGGTAAATGGTAGGGAATTGAAGAGTACAGTTGTACAGTTAAGGAAAATATAATTTCTTGCAATCAACATCAAAAGAGACAAGTAAATTGTTTAATGAATCTTCAGCCAAGAAGTGGGTCATCATTGTCATGTGTCATGTGTCATCATTGTCATACATGGTAAATGGTAGGGAATTGAAGAATGTAGGTGAACAGAGGGATCTGGGAATAACCGTGCATAGTTCCTTGAAGGTGGAATCTCATATAGATAGGGTGGTAAAGAAAGCTTTTGGTATGCTAGCCTTTATAAATCAGAGCATGGAGTATAGAAGCTGGGATTTAATGTTAAAATTATACAACGCATTGGTGAGACCAAATCTGGAGTATGGTGTACAATTTTGGTCGCCCAATTATAGGAAGGATGTCAACAAAATAGAGAGAGTACAGAGGAGATTTACTAGAATGTTGCTGGGTTTCAACAACTGAGTTACAGAGAAAGGTTGAATAAGTTAGGTCTTTATTCTCTGGAGCGCAGAAGGTTAAGGGGAGACTTGATAGAGGTCTTTAAAATGATGAGAGGGATAGGCAGAATTGATGTGGATCAGTTTTTCCCTTTGAGAATAGGGAAGATTCAAACAAGAGGACATGACCTCAGAATTAAGGGACAGAAGTTTAGGGGTAACATGAGGGGGAACTTCTTTACGCAGAGAGTGGTAGCGGTGTGGAATGAGCTTCCTGTGGAAGTGGTGGAGGCAGCGTCGTTGGTATCATTTAAAAATAAATTGGATAGGCATATGGATGAGAAGGGAATGGAGGGTTATGGTATGAGTGCAGGCAGGTGGGATTAAGGGAAAAAAGTTGTTCAGCACGGACTTGTAGGGCCGAGATGGCCTGTTTCCGTGCTGTAATTGTTATATGGTTATATGGTTAGCTAGAAACTGCAACTCACCAATAACTCACACTTGTAGAATGTTACCTCTATGCCTCTTCCTGTCCTCACAGACGTTTGTGAATTGCTAACCTCTTGATCCACGTTGAGGGAGAATCATTTTGCCCAAATGTCACATTGAAGCCTTCCTCAATTGTGTTGAAGCCTGCAAAAGACAATCCCTGTAAACAATAGCTGACAATTCTTGAAAAAAATGGTCAGAAGTTAAAATATTTTTTTCTTTGGTTTTAATTTTCCGTTGAACTTCATTTTCATTAATTAATTAACATATTATTATTGTTGGGAGGTACTCACTGTTTGATCACGACACAAGAATCATCCAGGTGACACAATCTGTTGCTTTCCAAAGGGCTGCTGCTAGTAGGGGTTGTGAAGGGAAGTGAGGTGGGAAGGCAACAAGTGGGAAGTGGGAAGGTAACAAGGAAAATCGTTTGTCATATTGTTCCAGTTGTGTTGATCCGAGCAGTGGCAGTTAAGGTTCAGGCAGGACATTTATAAGGAGAGGGAGCTGGCATGGGTATTGACAGGGGAATGGGTAGCTAATGTGGTAACAGGTAAATAGGCCAGTTGAGAGGAAAGAGTTTGAAATGGAGCACCAGAGTTTTCATTAAGGTAAGAGAAAGTGGGCAAGGGGGCACTTTGGGGGCGGTTGGGTAAAGTAGGAACACAAGCGACAGGTAGTGGAACAACAGCATTGGACCAAGATAGGATGGCTATAAAAGTGGCAGATGTGGTGTCCGCACACTGAACTGACGGGCGGACATTCCACCAGAGAACTTGGGAGCACGGTGACTTCATTCTTTTTTTGCAGCTAAAATAAAACAAAGTGAACTAAATTAGTAATGCTGATGTTCAGACTTACAATACAGCTAGAACCATAATAAGTCTATAAGACCATAACGCATAGGAGCAGTAATAGACCATTCAGCCCATCAAGTTAACTCCACCATTCAATCATAACTGATCTGTTTTTCTTTCTCAACCCCATTCTGCCTTCTCCCCCAACCTTTGACACCCTTATTAATCAAAAACCTATAAATCTCCTCTTTAAAAATGCTTAATGTCTTGGCTTCCTCAGAGATCTGTAGCAATGGATTCCACAGATTCACCACCCTCTGGCTAAAGAAAATCAATATATTTTTCAAGTGCGAGTGTCCCGAATAGGATCTGCATTTCTTGCCTATTTTCAATTGCCCTTGAGAAAGCGATGGTGGACTACCATCTTGAACCATCGCAGTTCTTCTGGTAAAGATCCTCACACAGCAGTGTCCATTGCTGGGACACTTCAGGATGTGAAATTGTTATGGCCTGATGCCAGACAGCAGAAATCCTCCCTCAAGGAGGTTCATTTAAATGCCACAATAACAGCAGAAAATGCTGGAAATACTCAGCCAATCAGGCTACAACTGTATGAAGAGAGATTGAGTTAAGATTTTAGGTCAAATACCCTTCATTGGAACTGGAAGGAAAAGCTAATTTAGCTGCAGGATGGGTGGAAGACGAATATTTCTCACAGGGTAAAACCGGAAATTCACTCATTGATTGAATAACATTTCTGTATTTAAATAATACAGACTGGCCAATACATTACGTTGTCACAAGTTCTTATTTTACAAGGCGATCTTACCTCGATAGCTGGTGACCGAACAACAGGACAGTAAAGTTTCTCCAGCATCCCTTATCAAATTGATTCCTTTCATGTTTATATGTCCTCATAATCTGTCAGCAAGAATATCATATTGATCAGTCAAAAGACAATAGAGAATTGATGCAGGAGTAGGCCATTTGCCCCTACAAGCCAACACCACCATCCACTGTGATCATGGCTGATCTATCACACAATCAGTACCCCGGTCCTGTCTTCTCCCCATACCCCTTGACTTCGCTTTCTTTAACAGCTCTATCTAACTCTCTCTTGAAAGCATCCAGAGAATTGGCCTCCACTGCCTTCTGAAGCAGAGAATTCCACAGATTCACAACTCTCTGATTGAAAACCACAGATGTACAACTCTCTGGGTGAAAATCAGGTAATATCAGCAAAGTATAAAATAAATATATTCAGTGGGTGTTTCCAGTTGTTATTTCAGAGTTCCAGCACTGCAGTATTTTGATTTTACACCAAGTGACTTGACTCCACTCCCTGTGGACTTTTCTTCCCCACCCTGCACCCACAGCCCATCCCCCAGGCTCACATGGTAATTCATCACAACTGCATTGAAACAGCCCAGAACCAAATTGAACATCGTAACATACCCTTCAAATGAACAGGACACTCAGTAAGTCAGAGGCCATGGGCTTTACCATGTCACATCAGGACCAGATTTAATTTGTTTCTTTGTACTGGGAGCCTCTTGTGACCGGTTCTTCCAGAGGGCAATCTCACAACAACCACGAGAAAATATTTTGATCAATTAGTCCTACATTTCAAATTCATTGATTAAAGGTCAATGAGCATATACTAGGGTTTGAGAGAAGTGTTTAATCCAATCCAATCGAATCCAACTTTATTTGTTAAGCACTTTAAAACAGCCAATGTTGTCCAAAGTGCTGTACATACATCATAAACAGACGCCATAACAGCTCACATGAGGCGCAAAAAATTACATATGGAATACAACAATTAATTAAAAGACATAAAACATGAGTCAAAATAATAACCACGGAATAAAAGCAATCAAAAAAATAAGAAATTAAATTAAGTAAATAAATATAGTCGACATCTTATTGCGTATCAAAGGCCATGGAGAAGAGATGGGTTTTAAGAAGTGATTTAAAAACAGACAGAGAAGAGGCCTGTTTAATGTGGAGAGGCAGATCGTTCCATAATTTGGGTGTCGACACAGCAAAGGCACGGTCCCCTCTGAGCTTCAGCTTAGTTTTAGGCCCACTCAGGAGCAGCTGATTATCTGACCTGAGAGAGCGGGCGGGTGTATAAGGGTGTAGAAGCTCAGATAGGTAGGGCGGGGCAAGACCATTTAGGGATTTAAAAGCAAATAAAATAATTTTAAAATGGATCCTAAACTGAATAGGCAACCAGTGGAGTGAGGCTAAAATGTGCGAAATGTGCTCATGTTTACGTGTGCCAGTTAAAAGACGTACAGCTGCATTCTGTACCATCTGGAGACGGGCGATGGAGGACCCACTAACCCCCACATACAGTGCATTGCAGTAATCCAGCCGAGTGGTAACAAAGGCGTGGATTACCGTCTCAAAGTGCTGCCTTGACAGAATTGGCTTTATTTTGACAGCTGCCTCAAATGGAAAAAGCTTGATTTAACAATAGCCTTAATCTGACTGTCAAATTTAAGCTCAGGGTCCACTTTAACCCCTAGGTTTGTGATACTTGGTCTGATATACTGGGCCAGGGAGCCCAGATCTACAGGGGGGGGGGCCCAGTGGTGCCACCAAAAACCATTACTTCCGTCTTTTTATCATTACAACTTAAAAAGTTCAGAGCCATCCAGGCCTTTATGTCGTTGAGACACTTAAGTAACAGTCCGACAGAGCGTTCATCCTTCTTTTTAAGAGGCACATAAATCTGACTGTCATCTGCATAAAAGTGGAATGAAATTCCGTGCTTCCTTAGTATGGAACCAAGTGGCAGCAGCTAGAGAGAAAAGAGGAGTGGGCTTCAAAAACTCAACTGATTTAAAATGACTAATCTATGCTTTATGGCAGGTAGCCAGCCAAGGAATCACCACACCACTAAATCCAAAAGGTGATTCAGAAAATTCCTTTGCCATAACAGCAGTTAGTATTTTGAACAATAATTAAGGCAAATTACACGAATGGTTTAAAGGGAAGCCAGAGAAATACGTGTCATGGGATGAATAAATAAGGGTGGGGAGAGGCTCTTGTGAACCCTAAACACAGACTAATTAGGTTAAATCCCTGTTTCTGTGTTTAAATAAAGTGAAAATTAAATTACAACTGTTATCGTTACTTTTACCTGCTCATATATGTTCATTCCAGCTGCAATGAGGTAACTGTAAAAAGCGAAAAAGAAAAATAACGGCACAGAAGCAAGAAGTGAAATTGTTGCAAGAATAAAACTGCAAAACATTATTAAGGAAAATATCATTTCTTGCAATCAACATCAAAAGAGACAAGTAAATTGTTTAATGAATCTTCAGCCAAGAAGTGGGTCATCACTGTCATGTGGAGAAACTTGTTCGCTATTCCTCGCTATTCCTGAATATGTCCAACATTATATTCAGGAATATTATTACACTTCTTTCACTGCCTTGCACAACTGAACACAATCTGGTTGCTTCACTGATCAATTTACCATCTAAAGCTCTAGAAACATATATTGGGGCTTAGAGCAACTGCAACATTCCAGAAATTAAACTTGTTGCCCTCTAGATAATTAAGATTTATGTTTTGGGAAAATGCACCATGGAATTCCAAGAGGTCTACTTAATTGTAATTTTAATTGTAATTGTAATTAATTTATTAGCCAAGTGTGTAAACAGATAAGGAATTTGATTTGCCAACAGTCATACAAAAAAGCAACAGGATACATCATATCCATATCCTTATATCTATAAAACTCTGATCTTGGATGTGGGTGTGTGTGGGAGGTGTGTGTGGGAGGGGTGTGTGCATGTGTGTCTGTGTATTTATCTGTTTGTGTGTGATCACATCTACTTGAAAAAACGACGAGTGACGGGAATATTTTTCACATATTCTGGTAGAGATTTACCCCCTGGAGTCAAAAATCGGCTTACCTGAAAATGTTGTGCTTTATTTCTTGAGTTATTAATTCAAATGTTCACAAAACCCATCCAACTTTGAATTAAAAAAGCTTGTTTTTTTCGCTGACGACGTGACAATGGATCGGCCTGCCGTCTGCTCGCACTGCGACTGACATCACCTCCCCCCCCTCCCTCCTCCCCCCCCCCCGGTTGTTTAAAAGACACCCATCTACTGAAGACATTTGCCCGCTCGCGCCTCGACTCGGGCCCTCGAGCTTTGGTCGACGCAGGCTCGCTCCATCGAGGAAAGAGATAAAAAAGTATTTCCCCACCCCCACATAATACAAAAACTAAAGGTACACTAATAACACACAAGTAAACAGTCAACACAGACCAAAATAGCAAAAGAAGAAAAAGACGAGAGGCTGTTGGCGCGGTTGTCCTGTGTGGTGCCAGCATTGTAACCTAACGTGAGGGCTGTATTTAATCTGGGTGTTTATGGGGTGAAATGATGCAGGATCCATCACTAATCTGTTAGGCTCAATAGGCTACTTCTGCACTGCTTAATTATCTGTAATGCTGGAGTCTAATTTATTAAGCAATTTGCAATGTGGGATATACTGTGCTAATAACTACAGACAACATAACTTTCTTTCAAATGCCAGTAAAAGGATAGGTGGTGATCTTGGGTAGAAATGTTGAATTGGGATTCTTCACTAGGAAGATTGTGCAGAAGGAAAACATGAGAAGGAAATAGACGGTTAGGGAAAAGAGTAAAATGTAAAAAAAACGATGGTTTCTTTTTCAAATGCACTTTTTCAGGAAGAAACAGTGATGGTCTAGATCCTGTTGACAACACAGAATTGACAATTTCAGCACTCAGCAATTTTTTGAACATTATATAAACCATTTCAATAGTTTTCTGATAGTTGTATTAAAAATATTCTATCTTTAAAAATATTTTAATTCTCTGCCTTTTTCCCATTTTTATAGTCAGATCAGTTACACTTTGATCATCCAACAAATCAACCAGCACAATGCATCACACAAAAAATCTCCCTGCTCATGACCTAAACGTAATTCGAATGAATTTGGGAAATTTTGGGAAAGATTTAATAGGAATGTGAGGGGCTTTTTATTTACACATAGAGTGGTGGGTATATGGAACAGGTGACAAAGGTGGTAGTTGAGGCAAATACTACAACCACATTTGGACAGGTACATGGATAGAAAAGGTTTAGAGGGACATGGGTCACATGTGGGCAGTTGTGATTAGGGTAGATGGGGCACCTTGGTTGGCAAATTGGATCAAAAGGCCTGTGTTTCCTGCTGTATGACTCTGACGAACAGAACACAACTGTGTGATTCTGGACTGTGCTATCTCCAACTAATTAATTCACAACAACTCAGCATCGTTGTCTTGGCTAGCATGTATTGCTCATCTATAGCTACCCTCAAACTGGCTGACATGGTCAGGGATCCCATAATGGGCAAGTGGAAAAATTTACTTAACAATTCTGAACTGAGAGAAACAATCATCTTCGGTCGCTTTTTCAGGCCAAGTATTGCCCGAGGACATTTGTCTATAACTCTTGGTGGCAGCCTTGTTACAGAAAAACAGATGCCCAAAATATTGCCCATGGACACTGTATATACTTTACCCACTGCTCTCCTAGCAGACACTCAGTGAACTGCAGTGACCTTTCATAACTCCGAACAATCAATCTAGGACAATTCCTCAAAGAACAATGGATCAAATTTGTTCTAGATTTTACCTCTACACACACATCACAGCTGTAGCAGTGTCGACATCTTGGGGGATGGTAGACCTTACAGATATGGCACCGCTTGCTGGTAAATATGGCGCCATTGATGATCACCTCTGGGGCATCCAGAATCCCACTGACGTCGCCAGGATCTGAAACAAAAGGGAATTGAACTGTGAAGATGGAGGTTCATTAACTTGTGGTGACTTTTCACAAACTACCTATACTGGGTAGGTGGTGGAAATGTCGTTTGCGGGCATTTTTAAAACATGATCACCATTCTGTATGCTTCAAAGCAGTTATGGAAAAGTTTATTTTCAGGTTAAGCTCAATTGGGGAATGCTGATTTCTATAGATAGTGCAAGTGAGCCTTCAGCAAAAGTAGATTGGGAGCAAATGTCTGCGGGTAAAACAATATCTGACGAGTGGGAGTCTTTTAAAAGAGAGTTAGTGTTTAGGGACACTGTTTCCTGTTTCACTCAAACAACAAATGTCTTGCACTCCCACTCTCAGTGAAGGGGGCGCCGTTGAGTGTGGCATCCCTGCTAGCAGCTGTTATTCCTTACACCCTTTTCTTTATTATTAGTGTGTTAATAGAGTTTGTTTTGGAGGTCTAATCTTTTATATGTGGGGGGCGAGGGGGTAGGGAAGGGGGAAACTTTTTTTTCCTCAGTCCCTACCTAGACGGAGATGCGACTTTTCTCTGAGCCGCATCTTCACCCCTTCCTCGCGGCCTACCAACGAGCCTGGAGCGGCGTTTCCTGCCGGGACTTCAGCGGTGGGATGCGGAGTGCTGAGACCGCCGACTCCAACATCGCGGAGCTGTGGTTAGTGGAGCGTCCAGCTGCGGGGCGGCGCTGAACTTTAAACACCGCGGAGCCTGAGATCTCTCTCCGAGCTCCAACCAGTGCGGCCTGTGGACTTTGGGAGCCGCAGTCTCCGGGGAGGAAGCGGCCGTTCCAGACGCTCCAAGCCGCTGAGAGGGTTCTGCCGACGCCGGAGTTCCATCAACCGGCAAGAGGGCCTGAAGCATAGGCTGCTGTAGTGGCAACTGCGGAGGCCTCAAATAGGCCCGACCATGGGTGAACAGGGGTTAGGACTGGACTTTGTGCCTTCCCTCACAGTGGGAACCATTGTGGGGGATGTTTTTATGTTGATAGGGGGGTTGCACGTAAGGTCATCGGGTCAAAGTGTGTGACGCACGAGCAGCTCAATCGATGTGGAGGACATGGCTGCTTCCGGCACACATTGTTAACACATGGAACGCGTACTTTCTTACCAGTTAAAAACCACCAAAATTGTCATTTTTGTGCTATAAATATTTGTGGGTGCTGTCATTGAAAGTGGGAAGGTTTGCTCTGGACCCGAGCACCAAGTTGCAAGTGGCCGAAGGAGCACATCCCTCGGGACAGCCCCCCCTCTCCCCCCCCCCCCCCCCCCCCCCCGGGGTCAGCACTGACCGGCCACGGCTGGCCTCCACCCCATCTCCATCTGGGGGCCGCACTGTCACGGGGCTGGGGCGGAGCGCCCACACACGAGGCCTCCAGTCATGTCTTCAGGGGTTTCGCTAAAACATTTTAGCCACATTACCAGCAGCCCTGAATACACGCAGTCCAACGGGCTGGCTGAACGCGCAGTAAGAAGTGCCAAAATGTTAATGGACCGATCACACAGGGCCGGCTCTGATGTCTATCATGACCTGAACCTGCAGAACATCTCCCGTGATCAGATTCTGGGATCCCCTGCCCAGTGCCTCATGTCAAGGCAGACACGCAGTATCTACCTATGGCCAAGCAGATGCTACAGCTACAAGTTCGTGCGCCGGTAGCATTTCAATCCAAGCTCCAGCAAGGCCGAGATGCTCAGAAGAAACATTATGACAAGACCAGCGTACCACTACCGCCACTTACCAAAGGGGAAGTCTTCCATTTGCAGTCGTCCAAAGGCCTGGGTGTCGTTCTGGGGTCCACTGAGCGCCACTCTCCTACCTGGTCAGTGTTGACAATCGCATCTACAGATTGGAAAATTCACTGTCTATCTCTGAACTGTGTATGACTTGCTTTATTTTACGTGCTAGCACGATGTATAGGGGGGTTGCACGTAAGGTCACTGGGTCATAGGACTTGACGCATGAAGCCGCTTAATTCATCTGGAGGACATCCGTCACTTCCGGTATATGTTATTAATGCTACAAACGCGTACTTTCCTACCTGTTAAAAGCCGCCAAAATTTTGAATTTTTGCGCTGAAAACAATTGTGGAAGTCGGGGTGAGTATGAGAGACACGTACCCATCTTCAGAATTCCAAAAGTGAAGCGAAATGAAGGTAAAGAGAAGCGAAAACTGAAGGAACTACAGCATCTAACCTGCTTGGCGAACATTGGCCGTGCAGATATCGGAATTGAAAATATTGGAAATTATCGCGTTTGCTCACTGCATTTCATCAACAGTAAGGCATTATTTGTGGTTTTTCTTGATTCCTTTGGTATCTAAACATTCTCAGAAGTGATAAATCTGGCTGTAAAATTTTCTTCAGATGCGTTTTCATTTTGTATGTAATAACCCACGGGAACCATGGGCGATTAAAAAAAATTACAGCCAGATTTATCATTTCTGAAACATTTTAGATGCCGAAGGAATCAAGAAAAAACACAAATAATGCCTTGAAATGCAGTGAGCAAACGGCCAATGTTCGCCAGGCACTCTGGCTGTTGTTGTCCCTTCAGCTCTCGCTTCTATCTACCGTCATTTCTCCTCACTTTTGGAATTCTGAAGTAGGCTAAATGTCTCACATGCATATCCCGATTTCCATAATTATTTACAGCGCAGAAATTGACAATTTCAGCGGGTTTAAACGGGCCCGCTACGCTGGAAACAATGGTAAGTGTCTACCTGCAGTTCATGGCGTGTACTCCATTTGGAGTAGCGTAGCAACAGTACGGATCATGAGTCGTGTCCCGACTGTCGTGAAACCTCCCTATAAGTTCACTCACCCGATATTGCTGTTTTACAATATATTCCGCCAAGTGTTTTTTTAATTATGCATTACTTCTTTAAGAGGAAGGATGCGGGTTAACCATATTAATCTATGCCTATATAATCTCCACTACACATAATATGCATGTCACACATTCCACCATATAATCCAGTCCAGGTTTTGGGCATCATGAGTACTGTACTTTTGTCAGCCTGTCGTTATGCCACGGCAGTTAGTACTTGAGCTGATGTGATGAGCACTACTGTGTGTAACGTTCTCGCTTTATGATTTTAATACAAGACTAATGGTTCACTCCAGACTTTGTAATAGGTCACTTACTAACATTTACCTCTGGCAATAATTCCTGGATTCATACACAGACACAGTGTAGCTGCTCATAGTAAAGATCAAAAATAGAGATTGCAGGATAGTCACTGCTATTGTAACATTCCTTATCAGCCAAACGCACCTGGAAAAGTTGAAAATTATATCTTAGATATTTATAACACCAATTTAAGGGCCTGTCCCACCAGCATGCGGCGAGCGCGACCTAACGTGGTCGCTTGAGCCGTACGGCCTCGCGGGGCCGGACCCACTTCGATCGCCGGAGCCGTATGGAGTTGTGCGGGGCTAGTCCGGCCATCGGCGCGGGGCTCCAAAAAACTGACTGTCCAAACATGCCTGGCGGCCCGTAGCCACATTGAGACCGTACGCAGCGTCTTGACGGCGTACGCCTATCGCGTGGCGTTGCGCGATGACGTCACCGCCCGGCGTGCCGTTGCGTGATGACATGATCGGCAGACGCGGTGCGACGTCCCGCCTCCTGCCCAGCTGATTGGTGAGTGTGATGTCGGGACCAGCCGTGCACAATTCCGGACGCCTCCGGATGGAAGTGGGACCGGCCCCGCGAGGCCGGACGCCTCAAGCCATCACGTTTGGTCACGCTCGTCGCATGCTGTTGGGACAGGCCCTTTATTATCTTAACAATAAGCTTTTCCCAACTAATGCTCCCACACAAAAGGACAGGAGTCCACAATTCAGCCCTTTGAGCTACCTCTTCCTATGGGTGAGATCATGGTCATCTCTGTTACCTCAGAGCCAAACCCATGAACAAAGGGAAGAGAGTGGCACACAACTGATGGAGCTGCACCGTCATTAACTAAAAGGATCACTGATTTGATTGTGACCTCGGGTTCACATTAATGTCAGCCCATTTTATTTGTAATATGTTTTATTATTTATTTATTATTTATTTTTATTTTTTTTTTTGTGATTTTTTTTATGATACTGCCTGTAAGGGAAATTCATTTCGTTGTCTCAATTGAGACAATGACAATAAATTTGAATACAATACAATACAATAAACCATTCCTTGCTTATCAAGTACCTATCAACCTTTGTCTTAAAAATATTCAAAAACTCCGCTTCCACTGTCCATTTATAAAAGAAAGTTTCCAAGATTGCAATTATTGGAAAATAAACCCTTTGCCTTAAGCTATATTTCTAAATCTCTGATCTTGACTGCTTTTAGCCGACTGTGCTGCGATTTCCGAGTGAACGCCGCCACCTACGGCCGTTATTTTTGACAATCTCGCTCAGAGCCCCCCTCCGCTGTACGAGTGCAGAGGATTTTTTCCGTCGATGAAAAATGGGAGATATTAATGTTTATTATTAATGGAGAGGTGGAATATTTTGTTGGTGACCAGCCCTCCTGTGAGATGCTGGGACCCAGCGGGTCCCACTTAGTCTAGGCATAATTAAATGTGTTAGGACAGAACTGCTCCAGAATTGCTCTGGCAATTCAGAGGGACAGGCAGCATCTCTGAAGAGAAAGAATGGGTGATGTTTCGGGTCGAGACCGTTCCTTAGACTGAGAGTTAGGGGAGAGGGAAACTAGTGATGATTAGTTCGGGTAAGGGGAGTGAGCCGGTTGATGTCATGCCGGCAGTTAGAAATAAAAAGGTCTAAAGAGGGTAGAAGGCCAACCGGATAAATCCATGAGGAGGGGGACTGGCGAAGATAGGAGAAGGAGTCACCATTGGGTGATGAGGACACCCTGTCATAGAAAAAGGTACAGAGGCAGAGGAGATGGAAGGAAAGCTCTATGTCGTGGTGGACTGGAACACGTTGAGGTGGGAGCAGAGGGGAACAAATTTGAGACCTCTGTTGAGGACAGACCATTCTGTATTGGAAAGGGGGAGGACAGGGGTGATAGTGAAGACACAACAAGGTTGTGGGTTGGGGTCAGAGAGGGGGGGGGGAATGTGGAGGCAGGTGAGTTTCTCTCTTCCTCGAATCTCAGTCTAAAGAAGGGTCTCGACTCGAAATGTTACTTATTCCGACTCTCCAAAGATGATGCATGTCCCAACAAAACTACACACATGGGGTCCTTCAGAGTTAAACTTCTGAAATGCTGCTTACTTCTAAAACTTCTAGAAGTAAGATATTTTACTTCTAAAATATCTATAATTTATTAATAAAGATACTCACGGGAATATGTAAAATAGGACTGTCACGCCAACAAATAAAAATGCTAAGATTAAGTTAGGCATGTTTCTCATGAAGGGCTGCGGTGATTCCTCAATGTCACTAACACTGTTCCTCAAACCCTCTGGGGGCTCCATTCCTCTACTACTATCTGAAACATGGTTCTTCCCACAACATACAGTTCTTTGAGAAGGCATGGCCTCCTCTTCACTCCTTGTCCTCGCCACGTGCCATGGATGTTGTTGTTTCATTTGAGAGGTACATGTTGTCATGGAAATTTTAACTATGACATAACAAATATATAGGCTGGATACCATTATGAATCCATAGACCGTCATAGAGCTATTCAGCACAAAAACGGGTCATTTGGCCCAACTTTGTCATGCCAACTAAGTTACTTCAGTGAGCTTGTTCCACTTGCCTGCGCCAAATCCATATCCTTCCAAATAATTCCTATCTATGTACCTTACTAAGTGTCTTTTAAATATCATATTGTATCCGCCTCTACCACTCCCTTTGACAGCTAGTTACAATTATGCACCACCCTCTGTGGAAGAGTTGCCCTTAGGTCCCTTTTAAATCCATCCCCATTCAACTTAAAACAATGCACTACCCTGGGGAAAAGACTGGGGCTATTACCTCATTTATGCCCCTCAAGATGTTTTAAACTGCGACAAGATCACCTCCCTGCCTCCTAAGTTCCAGGATAAACAAAACAGCCAATCCAGTCTACATATAACTCAAACTCCCCAGACCCAATGACAATCTCATAAATTGTTTTTGCATCCTTTACAATTTAATGACATCCTTCCTATAACAGGGCACCAAGACTGTACCCATGTGGCCTTAACAATGTCCTAACTCCTCCACACAATGCCTGAGAGATGAAAATGTGCCCAACACGCCATTGACCGCCCTGTCAGCACGTGTTGCCACCTTTATGGAACCATGTATCTACACCTCTAGTCTTATGAAAGGTCTTGCCCCGAAATGTCACCCATTCCTTTTCCATCACTGAATCCTCTACCACCACGTGTTCTTTTTGTTCAAGTGAGCCAATGCAGTGGAGAGTCAGTGAGATCACATCCCCTGTTGTAACACTAAGTGAACTGTAGGGGATCCAGGCTGGGATTGATATGCGTCATAACACATCTCCCAGAACACTTCATTAGTGCCACTGGTTGGTAGTCCGTGGGTCAGGCATGTCACTTCACTCTTCTTGGGCAATGTTATTATTGATGTTCCTTTAAAGCAGGTGGGGACCACAGACCTTCGTAATGAAAAGTTGAGAATGTCTGTAAAAGCTCCAGCCATTTGGTCTGCACAGGTTTTGAGAATGCAGCCAGGTCCACCATCAGGACAGGATGCTTTCTAAGGAATTTCTGACGTTGGTCTTGGTGAGTATTGTTACAGTGTAATTGGGGACTGTGGGGGTCCAGGAAAACACCTCAATATTTTCCCTTAAAAGCATTTATAAAAAAACATTGAGCTCTTCCACGAGTGATGCATTGCTGTCACTTGAGAAATTACTTCATTTTGCTTTGTAGGAAATGATGGTGTGAAAGCCCTGCCACAGCTGCCGAACATCCACTGGATCCTCCAGTTAAGACCGAAAATGTCTCTTCGCTTTTGTAGTGGCCTCGTTGAAATCGTAGCTGGACTTTCTATATGGCTCTGTATCGCCCTACTTTAATGGCCGAGATTTGTGCTTCAGTAGATTACAGATCTTCTGGTTCATCCAAGGCTTCAGATTAGGGAACATTTGGATGATCTTGGTGGAAACACACTGTGATACAGATTTCGGTGGTAACCATGGAATATCCATTCAGGTCTGTTGCCAAGTCATAGAACATAACACAGAACAGTATAACACAGGAACAGGTCCACAATGTCCGTGCCGAACATGATGCCAAGTTGAACAAATATCCTGTCTGCAAAATATCTGTATTCATCTATTTCCTGCATATCTATGTGTGTATTTAAAAGCTTAAATGCAACTGACATATCTCTCTCCACCACCACCTCTGGCAGCACATTCCAGGTACCCACCACTCTCTGCGTAAACTTGCCCCACGCGTCATCTCTGAATACCTCCACTCACCTTAAAGCTATGCCCTGTAGTGTTTGACATTTCTACCAATGCAAAGCAGTCACTGGTCATTCCCGTGCCTTCCCTGGACCAATTCTGTGCAATTCTCACTGCTGGAGCTGCGCTCTTCAGTTGTTACCCAAATGCAGGAAGCAACAGCTAGGTGGTCTCCGGGAAGACCGGGAAGACCTCCGGAGCCGACGGGCTGGATCACCCAGGAGCAACGGAGCTGGAGCTGCCGTCTGTGTTGGAATCCCCGATCGCTATGGAGCTGGAGCTGCCGTCTGTGAGGGAATCCACGTTTCAGCACAGGTTCGCAGAAACAGCAGGTAAAGTAAGTACAGGCAGGCCTCCATTGCATCAGGAAAAGTGGCCGATGGGCAGGACTTCAGGTCAGACTGAAGCGCAGGGGACTTTGACCCCCTCTCCCTACCATCCTCCTGGCCAATGTACAGTTCCTTGAAACAAAAGTGGAGGACTTAAGAGCAAGGCTGCTTTTCCAAGGAGAGCTGAGGGAATGCTCCGTGTTCTGTTTCACAGAGACATGGCTCACCCTCAGCTCCCCAGACTCAGCAGTCCAGCCTGAAGGTTTCTCCATCCATCGCATGGACCGTACACTGGCATCTGGGAAAGGGAGAGGAGGGGGCGTCTGCCTCATGGTCAACTCTGCATGGTGCTCAGACATGGCAGTCCTGTCCAACTCCTGCTCTCCACACCTGGAACACCTGGCGGTGAAGTGCCGCTCCTTCTACCTACCGAGGGAATTCACCTCCATCATCCTGACCGCGGTCTACATCCCTCCCCAGGCAGACGTCCGTCTGGCACTGGGGAGCTGCACGCCGTGGTCAACAAGCACCAGATGGCTTACGCCGAGGCATTTACCACCATAGCTGGGGATTTCAACAAAGCCAACCTTAAGAAATCACTCCCTAACATTCAGCAACATGTCTCCTGCTGCACCAGAGGACCAAACAACCACTGCTACACGGCCATCAAGGATGCCTATCATTCTATCCTTCGCCCTCACTTTGGTGAATCCGACCATACCACGGTTCTGCTTCTTCCTGCCTACAGGCAGCAATTGAAGGGGGGGGGGGGGGGGGGGGGGGGCGGTGGGAGCAGTGGAACAACTCCAGGAAAGTTTGGAGTTTCTAGACTGGGCAATGTTCAGTGGAATGAGCTTCCAGTGGAAGTGGTGGAGGCAGGTTCGTTGGTATAATTTTAAAATAAATTGGATAGGCATATGGATGAGACGGGAATGGAGTGTTATGGTATGCGTGCAGGGGGTGGGGTCAGAGGAACAACTCCAGGAAAGTTTGGAGTTTGTAGACTGGGCAATGTTCAGGGACTCGGCAACGGACCTAAATGAATACGCCACAGTTGCTACAGACTTCATAAGGAAATGTGTGGAGGACTGCATCCCAACAAAAACCTTCTGAATGATTCCTAACCAGAAGCCTTGGATGCACCATGAGATCCGCATTCTTCTGAAGACCAGATCCCAGGCATTCAGGTCTGGCGATGCAGAGGTCTACTAGAAGTCCAGATATGACCTTGACAGGGCCACCAAAAAGGCCAAAAGGAACTTCTGCTCCAAGCTGGAGGTTGAGACGGATGTTCGGCAACCGTGGCAGGGCTTGAATGCCATCACCTCCTACAATGCGAAATCGGGAGGCAGCTCAAATGTCCACAAAGTATCACTCCCTGATGAGCTCAATGCGTTTTACGCATGCTTGGATAGGGAGAACACTGATGTGCGGTCCCGAGGCTCCATTCGCTGTGATGGTATCTCGGTCAGTCACAGAGGCCGACGTCAGAAGATCCTTTTGGCCTTTTTGATGGGCTTTTCGGAAAGCGCCTGGACCTAATGGTATACCAGGGCGTGTTTTAAAAACATGTGCGGACCAACTGGCTGGAGATTTTACGGACATTTTCAACCTCACTTCTGAGGTCTGAGGTTCCCACCTGCTTTAAAAGGGCATCAATAATACCGGTGCTAAAGACGAGCAAGGTGACGTGCCTCAATGACTATCGACCAGTGGCACTAACGCCTGTGGTGATGAAGTGCTTTTAGAGGCTGATCATGGCGCAAATCAACTCATTCCTCGACAAAAAACTTGGACCCATTGCAGTTTGCTTACCGCCACAACAGATCAATGGTGGGTGCAATCTCACTGGCTCTCCACTCCGATCTGGACCACTTGGACAACAAAACCTCATATGTCATGCTGTTATTCGTTGACTACAACTCGGCATTTAATGCAATAATCCTCTCCAAACTGGTTACCAAGCTCTCAGAACTGGGTCTCTGCGCATCCCTCTGCAATTGGATCCTCGATTTCCTCATTCACAGTCTGTCCGTATTGGTGGAAATGTGTCATCCTCGATAACAATCAGCATGGGCCCACCTCATGGCTGCGTGCTCAGCCCCCTGCTGTACTCACTCTATACTCATGACTGTGTAGCTGGACATAGTGTGAACTCCATCATCAAGTTCGCCAACGACACCACTATTGTGGGACGTATCACTGATGGGGACAAGTCAGAGTATAGAAGTGAGATCGACAGATTGACCAAATGGTGCCAGCACAATAACCTGGGCTCTCATCACCAGCAAAACCAAGTAACTGATTGTAGACTTCAGAAGGGGTAGGATGGGGACCTACAGTCCCATTTATATCAACGGGTCTATGGTGGAAAAGGTCAAGAACTTCAAAGTACTGGGCATGCATATTTCAGAAGATCTCTCCTGGTCCCAGACACTGATGCAATTATAAAGAAAGCACATCAGTGCCTCTACTTCCTGAGAAGATTACGAGAGTTGGTATGCCAAGGAGAACTCTCTCGAACTTCTACAGGTGCATAGTAGAAAGCATGCTGACCGGTTGCATCGTGGCTTGGTTCGGCAACTTGTGCGTCCAGGAGCGGAAAAGGCTGCAAAAAGTAGTAAACACTGCCCAGTCCATGATCAGCTCTGACCTCCCCACCATCGCAGGGATCTATCGCAGTCGCTGCCTCAAAAATGCTGCCAACATCATCAAGGACCCACACCATCATGGCCACACACTCATCTCTCCGCTGCCATCAGGCAGATGGTACAGGAGCCTGAAATCTGTATCATCCAGGTTCAGGAACAACTACTTCCCCACAGTCATCAGACTATTAAACACAACTTCAAACACACTCTGAACTATAACAGCCTATTGCACTTTTTCTGTTTATTTATATGTGTATATCAGGGCTCGAAATTAACGGTTGCCCGGGTGCCACTGACCACTCAAAGTGCCGCAGGGCAACCTAAATGGCGAGTCATTTTGCCCGGCTTGGCAACTTGGTTTATACCGAAGATAGACACAAAAACTGGAGTAACTCCGCAGGTCCGGCAGCATCTCTGGAGAAAAGGAACGTGATGTTTTATGTTGGCGGTTGTGGGAAAGATACTAAGTGAGGCGTGACGGAGGGTTGGAGCGAATGTCGGGCCCCGCGCAGCAGCAGTGGGGGCGGCTGCTCCATCCCACACCACGCCCCGCCCGGCCTGATAACCAAAGATCTTATAACGGCTATAAGATCTTTGCTGATAACGGCCGCTGCTGCCACTCCGCCAACGGCGCTTTCAAAACAGATCCTTGCAGGAGGGAGGTGTCGGTCAGAGGCGGAAGTAGAGTGGGGGGGGGGGGGTGATTGGAGGAGACTGACGTGCCAAAACACGCTCGGCAGCCCTGCACAGCAGCCAGGATCGATCCCAGCTCTCCGACGATGTAGTCGCTGCCGAACCGCCACTGGACCATTCCCGTCCCCACCCGAGAGCCTCCACACACCCTGGGGTGGCCAGAGGCGTCGGGACTCAGACGGGCGCGGTGCCCCCAGGCCCACAGCCAGTGCAAAACCCAGCTCACTCTGCCTGTCCCGCCAGGTTAACCAGCAAACCTAGCAATTATAGACCTGTTAGTTTGACGTCAGTCGTGGGCAAATTAATGGAAAAAGGATACTTAGAGATAATATATATATAAGCATCTGGATAAACAGGGTCTGATTAGGAACAGTCAACATGGATTTGTGCCTGGAAGGTCATATTTGACTAATCTTCTTGAATTTTTTGAAGAGGTTACTCGGGAAATTGATGAGGGTAAAGCAGTGGATGTTGTATATATGGACTTCAGTAAGGCCTTTGACAAGGTTCCTCATGGAAGGTTGGTTAAGAAGGTTCAATGGCTGGGTATTAATGGTGGAGTAGCAAGATGGATTCAACAGTGACTGAATGGGAGATGCCAGAGAGTAATGGTGGATGGTTGTTTGTCAGGTTGGAGGCCAGTGACTAGTGGGGTGCCTCATGGCTCTGTGTTGGGTCCACTGTTGTTTGTCATGTACATCAATGGACTGGATGATGGTGTGGTAAATTGGATTAGTAAGTATGCAATTGATGCATTTCGTTGTCTCTGCAATGCATTTCGTTGTCTCTGTACTGTACACTGACAATGACAATAAATTGAATCATTTATTTTTATTTATACTGAGATAGGTGGGGTTGTGGATAATGAAATAGATTTTCAAAGTCTACAGAGAGATTTATGCCAGTTGGAAGAGTGGGCTGAAAGATGGCAGATGGAGTTTAATGCTGATAAGTGTGAGGTGCTACTGGGGAAGTGGGGAAGTCACTGGGGAGGGGGTTGTATGTATCCTGGTCCCACAGCAGGGACCACATTCTGCACTCTGGGATTATTCCCTGTGCTCTACCTGTTGGACGTATATGGCTTGATCTCACTCATGTATAATATGATAATGTAATGGGATAACACATAGACAAAATATTCTTACTGTGTCTGAGTACAAGACGCAACAATAAACCAACGACAGACACAAAATGCTGGAGTAACTCAGAGGGACAGACAGCATCTCCGGGGAGAAGAAATGGGTGACGTTTCGGGTCGAGACCCTTATTCCTAATAATTTAGGGGTTTAGGTGGATTATTGACACGTGTGCTGAGGTACAGTTAAAAGCTGTGTAGTGCATGTCGCATTGTTTATCGGGTTGGAGGCAGGTGACTAGTGGGGTGCCTCAGGGATCTGTGTTGGGTCCTTTGTTGTTTGTCGTACATCAATGATCTTGATGAAGGTGTGGGAAATTGGATTAGTAAGTATGCAGATGATACCAATATAGGAGGTGTTGTGATTGGATTTCCAAAGTCTACAGAGTGATTTAGGCCATTTGGAAGAATGGGCTGAAAGATGGCAGATGGAGTTTAATGCTGATAAATGTGAGGTGCTACATCTTGGCAGGACAAATCAAAATAGGACGTACATGGTAAATGGTATGGAAGTGAAGAATGCAGGTGAACAGAGGGATCTGGGAATAACTGTGCACAGTTCCCTGAAAGTGGAATCTCATGTAGATAGGGTGGTAAAGAAAGCTTTTGGTATGCTGGCCTTTATAAATCAGAGCATTGAGTATAGAAGTTGGGATGTAATGTTAAAATTGCACAAGGCATTGGTGAGGCCAATTCTGGAGTACAATTTTGGTCGCCTAATTATAGGAAGGATGTCAACAAAATAGAGCGAGTACAGAGGAGATTTACTAGAATGTTGCCTGGGTTTCAGAATCTAAGTTACAAAGGAACACGTTAGGGCTTTATTCTTTGGAGCGCAGAAGGTTAAGGGAAGACTTGATAGAGGTCTTTAAAATGTTGAGAGGGATAGACAGAGTTAACGTGGATAAGCTTTTCCCACTGAGAGTAGGGAAGATTCAAACAAGGGGACATGATTTGAGAATTAAGGGACAGAAGTTTAGGGGTAACATGAGGGGAACTTCTTTATTCAGAGAGTGGTGGCTGTGTGGAATGAGCTTCCAGTGAATGTGGTGGAGGCAGGTTCGTTTTTATCATTTAAAAATAAATTGGATAGTTATTTGGACGGGAAAGGAATGGAGGGTTATGGTATGAGTGCAGGTATATGGGACTAGGGGAGAATACGTGTTCGGCACGGACTAGAAGGGTCCAGATGGCCTGTTTCCGTGCTGTAATTGTTATATGGTTATATGGTTATACATGAACCCTCAGCAGTCGGGTTTGGGTCACGTGACGGGGTATAGGAGTATAGGGGTGTGTCCTGGTACAGTGTATATAACGAAACCTGGGACAACCCCCTCTCTCTCTCTTTCTCTGACTTTAAGCTGACCAGCTCTCTTCTCTCTTCGGATCAGTGTCCTGCCACCTCAGTAAGAGTTCAACTCGAGCCCACGAGGCAACAACCTCACAGCAGCAACAATGACTTTGTGTTAGAGGTCTAAACGTGCATGTATATCTAACATTAATGCCCGAATAAAGAAACAGTTTATTCATAACGTTTGGAGCCTCTACATTGCAACAATATTTGACATAACTTTAATATTGAATACTTAAATAATTGGAGGAGCAACATCTCATATTTCACTTGGGTAGATTCTACCCCAGCGGCATGAACATTGACCTCTAGACGGCTTGGGACCTTGATTGGAGTCAAGTGGGGAGGTAAAGTGACAAGTGTAGCATTCCTGCGGTTGCAAGGGAAAGTACCAGGGGAGGGGGTAGTTTTGGTGGGAAGGGACGAATTGACCGGGGTGTTATGGAGGGAGCGGTCTCTGTGGAAAGCGCAAAGAGGAGGAGATGGGAAGATGTGGCCAGTGTCGAAGACGGGAAACCCCGTTCCCTGACAAGATGGCGGCGCTGCCTTAGCAGCTGCAGCTCGCCTGCAGTCCGTCTGTTTTTTTTTCTTTTTTTCTGTTGTACTTTTGTCCTGTTTTTTTTGGTTTATTGTGTATGTGTGTGTGATGGGGGGGAGGGGGGGGGGGAGAAAACATGTTTTTGGTCTCTTATTTCGGGGGGATGCGACTTCTCTTGTCGTATCCCTCGTCTCCGCCTGCGCCGAGGCCTAATAGCGGAGCTGGGGCAGCGGCGACCAGACCCCGGAACTGGCAGCGGCAGCAGCGACCTGACCTCAGAGTGGGCAGCGGCAGTGGCGACCCGAACTCGGAGCAGGCAGCGGCAGTGGCGACCCGAACTCGGAGCGGGCAGCGGCTGCAGCAGCGGAGACCCGACCTCGGAGCCGACCCGACAACAGCTGCGTCCTCTGGACTGGAGGGCCGCAGCTTCGGCGGCTTCGACCACCCCGGGTCCGAGGTTGAACCGGCCCGGGGTGATTCAGCCGCGGGACTGACATTACTTACCATCACCCGGCGGGGTCACAACATCCGAAGCCTGGATCGCCTCGGCGCAGAGGGAGAATAAGAAGGGAAGAGACAAAGACTTAAAACTTTTGCCTTCCATCACAGTGATGAGTATTCAACTCACTGTGGTGGATGTTAAATTGTGTTTTTTGTGTGTTTTTGTCATTTTTTTAAACTATATGTAGGACTGCAAGGCAACGAAATTTCATTCAGACCGCAAGGTCTGAATGACAATAAAGGCTAATTTGACTTTGACTTTGACTAAAGAATGAGGACATCTCCGATGCCCTGGTTTGGAACACCTCATCCTGGGCGCAGATGCAGCATAGAGGAAGGAATTGGGAGTAAGGGATAGAGTCCTTACAGGAAGCAGGGTGGGAAGAAGTGTAAGGTACACAAAATTGCTGGAGAAACTCAGCGGGTGCAGCAGCATCTATGGAGCGAAGAAAATAGGCGACCTTTCGGGCCGAAACCCTTCTTCAGACTGATGGGGGATGGGAGGGGAGAAGGAAGGAAAAAGGGGAGGAGGAGGGGCCCGAGGGCTGGGGGATGGGAGGAGACAGCTCGAGGGTTAAGGAAGGGGAGAAGACAGCAAGGGCTAGCAAAATTGGGAGAATTCAACATTCATGCCATCAGGATGTAAGCTGCCCAGGCGGAATATGAGGTGCTGTTCCTCCAATTTCCGGTGTTGCTCACTCTGGCAATGGAGGAGACCCAGGACAGAGAGGTCGGATTGGGAATGGGAGGGGGAGTTGAAGTGCTGAGCCACCGGGAGTTCAGGTAGGTTATTGTGGACTGAGCGGAGGTGTTCGGCGAAACGATCGCCCAACCGCCGCCTAGTCTCCCCGATGTAAATCAGCTGACATCTAGAGCAGCGGATGCAGTAGATTAGGTTGTATGAGATACAGGTGAACCTTTGGCGCACCTGGAACGACTGCTTGGGACCTTGAATGGAGTTGAGGGGGGAGGTGAAGGGACAGGTGTTGCATTTCTTGCGGTTGCAACGGAAAGTGCCCGGGGAGGGGGTGGTACGGGAGGGAAGGGAAGAATTGACAAGGGAGTTGGGGAGGGAAAGGTCTTTGCGGAAAGCAGACATAGGGGGAGATGGGAAGATGTGGCGAGTGGTGGGGTCACGTTGGAGGTGGCGGAAATCGCGGAGGATTATGTGTTGCATTTGCCGGCTGGTGGGGTGAAAGGTGAGGACCAGAGGGACTCTGCCCTAGTTGCGAGTGTGGGGATGGGGAGAGGGAGCAGTGTTACGGGGTATGGATGAGACCCTGGTGCGAGCCTCATCTATGGTTGCGGAGGGGAATCCCCGTTCCCTGAAGAACTATGACATTTCCGATGCCCTGGTGTGGAACGTCTCATCCTGGGAGCAGATGCGGCGTAGGCGGAGGAATTGGGAGTAGGGGATGGAGTCTTTACAGGGGGCAGGGTGGGAAAACGTGTAATCCAGATAGCCATGTGAGTCAGTTGGTTTGTAGTGTATGTCGGTCAGAAGCCTGTCCCCTGCGATGGAGATGGTGAGGTCAAGGAATGGTAGAGAAGTATCGGAAATGGTCCAGGTGTATTGGAGTGCCGGATGGAAGTTGGTGGTGAAGTGGACGAAGTCAGCCAGTTGTGTGTGGGTGCAGGAGGTGGCCCCAAAGCAGTCGTCAATGTAACGGAGATAGAGGTCGGGGATGGGGCCCTGGTACGTATTGAACAAAGATTGTTCAATGTATCCGACAAAGAGGCAGGCGTAGCTGGGGCCCATGTGTGTGCCCATAGCTACGCCTTGTGTTTGGAGGAAATGGGAGGAGTCAAATGTAAAGTTGTTGAGGGTGTGGACCAACTCCGCTAAGCGGAGGAGAGTGTCAGTGGCTGGGTATAGATTGCTCCTCTGGTCGAGGAAGAACCGGAGGGCTTTGAGGCCATCCTGGTCGGAGATGGAGGTGTAGAGTGACTGGACATCCATGGTGACGATGAGGGGGTGGGGGCCTAGATAGTAGAATGCGTGGAGGCGGCGGAGAGTGGCTGAGGTGTCTAGAACATAGGTGGGAAGGGATTTGACCAAGGGGGATAGTATGAAGTCAAGGTATGTGGAGATGAGTTCGGTGGGGCACGAACAGGTAGAGACAATGGGTCTGCCGGGGGAGCCAGGTTTGTGGATTTTGGGGAGAAGGTAAAAACGGGCCGTGCGGGGCTGGGGAACGATGAGGTTGGAAGCTTGGTCGGGCAGGGCGTGGGAATTGATGAAGTCGGTGATGGTGCTAGATATGGTGGCCTGGTGCTCGTCAGTGGGGTCATGGTCCAAGGGTAAGTAGGAGGAGGTGTCTGAGATTTGGCGCGTGGCCTCAGCTTTGTAGAGGTCGGCGCGCCAGACTACTACGGCACCTCCCTTGTCGGCTGGTTTGATGACCCAATCTGGGTTTTTGCGGAGTGGTTCAATGGCAGTGCGTTCAGAGGGGGAGAGTTTGGAGTGAGACAGGTTAGTGGAGAAGTTGAGGCGGTTGACGTCGCGGCGACGAAGAAGTGTACTCCAGATAGCTGAAATGGATGAAGTCAGTGAGTTCTGCATGGGTGCAGGCGGTAGCACCAATGCAGTCATCGATGTAGCGGAGGTAGAGTTGGAAGGTAGGGCCACGGTACGTCTCAAACAAGGATTGTTCGATGGACCCTACAAAGAGGCAGGCATAGCTGGGGCCCATGCGCGTGCCCATAGCTACGCCTTGTATTCGGAGGAAATGGGAGGAGACAAAGGAAAAGTTGTTGAGGGTAAGGACCAGCTCCGCTAGGCGGAGGAAAGTATCGGTAGACAGGGATTGGTTGGTTTGGCGGTCGAGGAAGAAACGTTGGGCTTGAAGACCCTCCTGGTGGGAAATGTAGGTGTAGAGTGACTGGACATCCATGGTGAAGATCAGGGGATGGGGGCTGGAAGTCATGTAGGAGATGAAGAGCCTGTGAAGTGTCTTGGATATAGGTAGGGAGGGATTTGACCAGGGGGGGATAGGATGGAATCGAGGTACGTGGAAATAAGTTCGGTGGGACATGAACAGGCAGAAACAATGGGTCTGCCAGGACAGTCAGGATTGTGGATTTTGTGGAGAGGGTAAAATCGGGCCGTGCGGGGCTGGAGAACGATGAGGTTGGAGGCTTGGGAGGGCAGGGAGCCGGAGTTGATGAAGTCGGTGATGGTGCTAGAGATAGTGGCCTGGTGCTCATCTGTGGGGTCATGGTCCAAGGATAAGTAGGAGGTGTCTGAGAGTTGGCGCCTGGCCTCAGCTTTGTAGAGATCAGCCCGCCAGACTACCACAGCACCTCCCCTGTTGGCAGGTTTGATCACCCAGTCTGGGTTGTTGCAGAGTGAGTGGAGGGCTGTACCTTCGGGGGGGAGAGGTTAGAGTGAGACAGGGAAGTGGAGAAGTTGAGGCAGTTGTCCCACTGGCAGTTTAAAATAAAAAGGTCTAAAGCTGGTGAATAGCCATGAGGGGGTTCCAAGAGGAGGGGGTCCGTTGGAGACGGGAGAAGGTGTCATCACTAGAGTGTGAGGACTCCTTCCCATGGAAAAACGCTTGGATGCGGGGGTGACGGAAGAAGAACTCATTGAGGAGAGGACGGAAGGGAACAAAGGTGAGGCTTCTGCTGAGGCCAGACCGTTCGGTATCAGAGAGGGGGAGGTCTGGTGAACACACGGCAAGGATGGGGGTTGGGGCCGGAGGAAGGCAGGTGAGTGGAAGGAGGCCGAGGCGATGTCTGGTAGGGGGGTACACAAAGAAGCTGGAGATGTCTGGTAGTGGGGTGGAGGGTGGTCAGGGAGGAGGGGGGTATGAGGACTCTACTGTGGGTGGCGAAGAGCTGGGGTCACATGGAACAACGGGATAGGGGATGCCCCAGTGGAACGACCACAGAGGTTCCCTGTGCGGGGGGAGGGTGGGGGGGAGCACTAGGACCAAGCACAGTTAGAGCCTGTGGTGCGAGTCTGCAGTGTGGAAACTTCAGGCCCGGTGCTGAGCCTAGGACTCGGTTAAAGCCACGGCTGTGACCTGGTGGTGGGCGGTGGAGTGGCGAGGGTCAGTAGAGTCAATGGTGGAGGCCCGCGGGGAGTGGAGTCTGGGTCAGCGGGCAAATCGTTGGAAGATTGAGGGAAATTGGGTAGGGTATACTAGGGAAATTGATGAGGGTAAAGCAGTGGATGTTGTCTATATGGACTTTAGTAAGGCCTTTGACAAGGTTCCTCATGGAAGGTTGGTTAAGAAGGTTCAACTGTTGGGTATAAATGCAGGAATAGCAAGATGGATTCAACAGTGGCTGAATGGGAGAAGCCAGAGGGTAATGGTGGATGGCTGTTTATCGGGTTGGAGGCAGGTGACTAATGGGGTGCCTCAGGGATCTGTGTTGGGTCCTTTGTTGTTTGTCATGTACATCAATGATCTGGATGAAGGTGTGGTAAATTGGATTAGTAAGTATGCAGATGATACCAAGATAGGGGGTGTTGTGGATAATGAAGAGGATTTCCAAAGTCTACAGAGTGATTTAGGCCATTTGGAAAAATGGGCTGAAAGATGGCAGATGGAGTTTAATGCTGATAAATGTGAGGTGCTACACCTTGGCAGGACAAATCAAAATAGGACGTACATGGTAAATGGTAGGGAATTGAAGAATACAGTTGAACAGAGGGATCTGGGTATAACCGTGCATAGTTCCTTGAAGGTGGAATCTCATATAGATAGGGTGGTAAAGAAAGCTTTTGGTATGCTAGCCTTTATAAATCAGAGCATTGAGTATAGAAGCTGGGATGTAATGTTAAAATTGTACAAGGCATTGGCGAGACCAAATCTGGAGTATGGTGTACAATTTTGGTCGCCCAATTATAGGAAGGATGTCAACAAAATAGAGAGAGTACAGAGGAGATTTACTAGAATGTTACCTGGGTTTCAACAACTAAGTTACAGAGATAGGTTGAATAAGTTAGGTCTTTATTCTCTGGAGCACAGAAGGTTAAGGGGGGGGGACCTGATAGAGGTCTTTAAAATGATGAGAGGGATAGACAGAGTTGATGTGGACAAGCTTTTCCCTTTGAGAATAGGGAAGATTCAAACTAGAGGACATGACTTCAGAATTAAGGGACAGAAGTTTAGGGGTAATATGAGGGGGAACTTCTTTACGCAGAGAGTGGTGGCGGTGTGGAATGAGCTCCCAGTGGAAGTGGTGGAGGCAGGTTCATTGGTATCATTTAAAAATAAATTGGATAGGCATATGGATGAGAAGGGAATGGAGGGTTATGGTACGAGTGCAGGCAGGTGGGACTAAGGGGAAAAAAAAATTGTTCGGCATGGACTTGTAGGGCCGAGATGGCCTGTTTCCGTGCTGTAATTGTTATATGGTTATATGGTTATAACACACCCCCACTCCCCACACCTCACTCCCCACTCCATAACACACCTCACCCCTCACTCCCCACTCCATAACACATCCCACCCCTCACTCCCCACTCCATAACACACCCCACCCCTCACCCCCCACTCCATAACACACCCCACCCCTCACTCCCCTCCATAGCACACCCCACCCCTCACTCCCCTCCATAACACACCCCACCCCTCACTCCCCTCCATAACACACCCCACCCCTACACCCCACTCCATCCCCACTCACACCCACCACTCTCTCCCCTCCACAACACCCCCACCCCCTCTCTCTCCTCCACAACCCCCCTCCCCCCTCACTCCCCTCACCCACCTCCATAACTGGAAGGTCATGTTTGATTAACCTTCTTGAATTTTTTGAAGAGGTTACTCGGGAAATTGATGAGGGTAAAGCAGTGGATGTTGTGTATATGGACTTCAGTAAGGCCTTTGACAAGGTTCCTCATGGAAGGTTGGTAAAGAAGGTTCAATGGTTGGGTATTAATGGTGGAGTAGCAAGATGGATTCAACAGTGGCTGAATGGGAGATGCCAGAGAGTAATGGTGGATGGATGTTTGTCAGGTTGGAGGTCAGTGACTAGTGGGGTGCCACAGGGATCTGTGTTGGGTCCACTGTTGTTTATCATGTACATCAATGATCTGGATGATGGTGTGGTAAATTGGATTAGTAAGTATGCAGATGATACTAAGATAGGTGGGGTTGTGGATAAAGAAGTAGATTTTCAAAGTCTACAGAGAGATTTATGCCAGTTGGAAGAGTGGGCTGAAAGATGGTAGATGGAGTTTAATGCTGATAAGTGTGAGGTGCTACATCTTGGCAGGACAAATCAAAATAGGACGTACATGGTAAATGGTAGGGAATTGAAGAATGTAGGTGAACAGAGGGATCTGGGAATAACTGTGCACAGTTCCCTGAAAGTGGAATCTCATGTAGATAGGCTGGTAAAGAAAGCTTTTGGTGTGCTGGCCTTTATAAATCAGAGCATTGAGTATAGAAGTTGGGATGTAATGTTAAAATTGTACAAGGCAATGGTGAGGCCAATTCTGGAGTATTGTGTACCATTTTGGTCGCCTAATTATAGGAATGATGTCAACAAAATAGAGAGAGTACAGAGGAGATTTACTAGAATGTTGCCTGGGTTTCAGCAACTAAGTTACAGAGATAGGTTGAACAAGTTAGGTCTTTATTCTTTGGAGCGCAGAAGGTTAAGGGGGGACTTGATAGAGGTTTTTAAAATGATGAGAGGGATAGACAGAGTTGATGTGGAAAAGCTTTTCCCACTGAGAGAAGGGAAGATTCAAACAGGAGGACATGACTTGAGAATTAACGGACAGAAGTTTAGGGGTAACATGAGGGGGAACTTCTTTACTCAGAGAGTGGTAGCGGTGTGGAATGAGCTTCCAGTGAAGGTGGTGGAGGCAGGTTCGTTTTTATCATTTAAAAATAAATTGGATAGTTATATGGACGGGAAAGGAATGGAGGGTTATGGTCTGAGCGCAGGTGTATGGGACTAGGGGAGAATACGTGTTCGGCACGGACTAGAAGGGTCGAGATGGCCTGTTTCTGTGCTGGAATTGTTATATGGTTATATGGTTAAGATCTGGTCAGCGGATGACAGGTGAGGCTCGGCGGTCCCGGTGAAACGGTTATAGTCGGAGGTACCGGGTAGTTAGCGATAGTCGGCGTTATCGTTGAGGCGGCGAAAGTCAGTGTTATCAGTGAGGCGGCGAAAGTCAGTGTTATCAGTGAGGCGGCGATAGTTGGCGGTCCCGGTGAGTTAACGAGGATCGGTGAGTGGGTGAAGGTCAGCGGCAGCGGCTACTTGGAGGTCGGTGACAGCGGCTACTTGGAGGTCGGTGACAGTGGCATCTTCGGTGTCAGGGCCTGAGGTCGGTCAGGACGTCGGTGAGTGCTGGAACTGCTCCTCGTGGCAAAGATGGCATCGTGGGACTGGGCCTGGTGGTGTTCAGGCAGGCAGCGCGGGTCAGTGTTGGGGCCCGGGACCTGCAGGTGGTCCAGTCGCAGGAGCGGCCTGGAGGCGGGTGAGTTTAAGGTCCTTGGTGGAGTCCAAGTGGGCCAAGAATGATTTGTTGAAGACGTGGATCTGTCGTTGGATGAAGTAGAGTTGGGGTCCGTTGCAGGTCTGGGTGAGTGAGGCCCGCAGTTTCGGGAGAGACAAAGCGAGGTCCTGCTGGTGCTGGCTCATCGCAACCAGAGTAGATCATAGAGCACGGAAGGAGATTTGCCATGTACGGCGGCAGATAGCCAGTCGGTATCTATAGTCTGCGTTCGGTCCGAACTGGGAGGTCGGGAACTGGAGATGGAAACCATGAGGTACAAGATGGAGGCGCAGGCAAGTCCCGAGAAAGCTAACGTGGCCGTGGTAACGTGTCTGAGTTAGGATGTGGTCGTAGAGTTGGAGGGAAGGGGGAATCACAGAGGGGGGGGGGGGGGGGCAGTGAGAGAGGAGGTTGTTAATCTGTCTTCAGAGGGAGCAGGAGAACTTCTTCAAAGTAGGCATACCTTGAGAAGATTCGACAGTGGAGTAGACAAAATGTTTAAGAAAGAACTGCAGATGCTGGAAAATCGAAGGTAGACAAAAATGCCGGAGAAACTCAACGGGTGAGGCAGCATCTATGGAGTGAAGGAATCGGTGACGTTTCAGGTCAAAACCCTTCTTCAGACTGATGTGGGTGTGTGGGGAGGGGGTGGGAAGAAGTAAGGAAGGGGTGAGACAGTCGGCTGTGGGAGAGCTGGGAAGGGGAGGGGAAGGAGGGAGAAAGCAAGGACTATCTGATGTTGGATAAGTCAATGTTCATACCACTGGGTTGTAAACTACCCAAGTGAAATATGAGGTGTTGCTCCACCAATTTACAGTGGGACTCACTCTGGCCATGGAGGAGACCCAGGACGGAAAGGTGAGATTCCGAATGGGAGGGGGAGTTGAAGTGCTGAGCCACCGGGAGATCAGGTTAGTTGATGCGAACCGAGCGGAGGTGTTGGGCGAAGCGATTTCCAAGCTAACGCTTGGTCTCACCGATGTAGAGCAGTTGACACCTAGAGAAGCGGATGCAATAGATGAGGATGGAGGAGGTGCAGGTGAACCTCTGCCTCACCTGGAAATACTGTTTGTGCCTCTATTCTCTATGAGACCTCCATTCTCGATTAGTACTGTTGTCAGAGGTTATGGGGAGAAGGCAGGAGAATGGGTTAGGGAGAGATAGATCTGCCATGATTGTTTGGTGGAGTAGACTTGATGGGTCGAATGGTCTAATTCTGCTCCTATCCCTCATGACCTGTTAACCCACTGCCCAACAAAGCAAAGTGATTAGAATCTGTGATCCTGTCATCTGTTCCGATTCCAGTCGATAGTGGCAGTGTTTCAATGGATGAACATATCACAGTATTTGTAAAGATATGTTATCGACACACTGTGACTTTACTTCTTTTATTACATTCATACTGTGGCATTACAGAGAGCACTGGCTGTACGTGGTCTGTCACAGAAACTAGAGAGAGATATGTGGGTGGGGAGGTTGTAATTATACTTGTGATATGGGGAGTGGTTAGTAGTGATGAGGTAACTATATTAAGGGTCACATGCATATGTCATCTACATCCTTCCCCTTGGAAACGAAAGACAAACAAAGTAGTGACAGGGCGACCACGTCTCATGCGCTGACAATCAAATGAGTAGAAATGGTTAAGCAAAATCGCCATAGCGGACAGGCGGCTTGACAACACGTCCCGACCGGGCTCGCATCTCGCCATCTCCCCACCCTGCAGGAACAAGTGGAGGCAGTACGGCGGTGGGTGCAGACGGCTGCACTGAAACAGGTGAGCCGGGCGGGGACGGAGAAGACAAAGGCAGAAGGGCATGAGGGGATGCGGGACCCGCAGAGGACTGCACGCGGGCAGGTGAGGGAGGGGGAACCGGAGGAGGGGCGGACGGATAGAGCTGTGAGGGTAGAGACCGTGGCATGCGAGGAGTGATGGGCTGAGCATCGCCTGGAGGCTGAAATTTCAGAGGGGGAGCAAAATGATCTGTTGGTGGTGGTCGCGGCTCGTTGACAAGCCGCAGATGTTGGCGGGACCGGCGGTAGATGGTTCCTGCATGGTCGACGAGATAGGACCGAGGTGACCCAGCAGTGGCGACTACGGTAGCGAGCCGGGAGTGACCGGTGGGGGTCTGCATGCGGACGACCTGACCGGGAAAAGGCAAGGCAGGAGGCGGCAGGACTTGTCATGGGAACGTTTCTGAACATCGCGCTTAAAGGCGATGCGCTCCTGAACAGCAGCGGGCTTGAGGACAGAGGGGACGAGTGAGTGCTGGGCCATCGGGATCGGAGGTCTGGTAGTGCGAGACATGAGCCGCTGAGCAGGGGAACCCATGGCAGGGTCACGGGATATGTTGCGAAGGTTGAGGAGGGCTAGAAAGAAATCAGAGTTAGACAAACGACATTGTTCCAGTAAGTTCTTTGCACTGCGAATGGCGCGCTCGGCCAGACCGTTGCTTTGCGGGTACTCAGGGCTGCTGGTGTAGTGGCGGAAGTTCCAGCTGGTAGCGAAAGCCCGAAACTCGGAGCTCGTGAATTGGCTGCCGTTGTCCGACTGCAGGCTGGCCGGGGTGCCGAAGGTGGAGAAATGGCGGCGCAGCTTTTCGACAACGGCCGAAGAGGTGAGGGAATGCAGCTGGTCAACCTCGAACCAGTTGGAGTAGGAGTCGACTAGTACCAGGAAGTGTTTGCCTCACCACTCGAAAATGTCAGTGGCAACCGCCATCCAGGGCAGTTCGGGTGTAGCCTGCTGCAGAAGCGGCTGTCGTTGCTGGTGGGAGGCGAGGCTGTTACAGGTGGAACATGAAGAGACCCTCTCCCGGATGTATTGAGCCATACCAGGCCAGTAGAACTGGCTCTGGGTGTGAGACAAGGTGGCTTCGGCCCCAGGATGACTGTTATGAGCGGCCTGAAAATAGTGGTCGTGCAGAGCAGCAGGCACAACCACCTTGGACGGCAGGATGAGCGATTGTGACATATTGGTCGAAGTCACGTCTAAAGACATCCCATCGATGGGCAATGTCTGCATCGAAAACGAGCACATCGGGTTTGCGGCAAGAATTGGCCATAACGAGGGGGTAACAGAAAACTGGGGCAAAATTAAATTAAAAAAACCCGATAAACATGAGGTGCAATGGGTAAGAGTTTTCTGACACCATGTAAAGATAGGTTATCAACACACTGTGACTTTACTTATTTTATTACATTCATACTCTGGCATTACAGAGAGCACTGGCTGTACGTGGTCTGTCACGGAAACTAGTGAGCGATATGTGGGTGGGGAGGTTGTAATTATACTTGTGATATGGGGAGTGGTTAGTAGTGACGAGGTAACTATATTAAGGGTCACATGCATATGTCATCTACAGTATTCCCTTCAGCTCCCGCATGCTCTGCTGTGCACTGTAGGGGTGAAATGCTGAACGCTGGCAAGATTTGGTGATGAGGCAGGGGATTACACATTAACCAACGCCGTGTGTCCACTGAGCCGCTGCACTTCCCATCAGCAACAACAGTCTTCCCTTCAGCTCACGTCTAGCCAGCTGTGTACTGCTCCATTTTACCTGACCTAGGTTGAAGCATTTCTGCTCTGATCAGAAACATACCCACTAATAACCATATATAACCATATAACAATTACAGCACGGAAACAGGACATCTCAGCCCTACATGTCTGTGCCGTAGAACTTTGTTCCCTTAGTCCCACCTGCCTGCACTCATACCATAACCCTCCATTCCCTTCACATCCATATGCCTATCCAATTTATTTTTAAATGATACCAACGAACCTGCCTCCACCACTTCCACTGGTAGCTCATTCCACACCGCTACCACTCTCTGAGTAAAGAAGTTCCCCCTCATGTTACCCCTAAACTTCTGTCCCTTAATTCTGAAGTCATGTCCTCTTGTTTGAATCTTCCCTATTCTCCATATAACCATATAACCATATAACCATATAACAATTACATCACGGAAACAGGCCATCTCGACCCTTCTAGTCAGTGCCGAACACATAATCTCCCCTAGTCCCATATACCTGCGCTCAGACCATAACCCTCCATTCCCTTCCCATCCATATAACTATCCAATTTATTTTTAAATGATAAAAACGAACCTGCCTCCACCACCTTCACTGGAAGCTCATTCCACACAGCTACCACTCTCTGAGTAAAGAAGTTCCCCCTCATGTTACCCCTAAACTTCAGTCCCTTAATTCTCATGTCATGTCCCCTTGTTTGAATCTTCCCTACTCTCAGTGGGAAAAGCTTTTCCACGTCAACTCTGTCTATCCCTCTCATCATTTTAAAAACCTCTATCAAGTCCCCCCTTAACCTTCTGCGCTCCAAAGAATAAAGCCCTAACTTGTTCAACCTTTCTCTGTAACTTAGTTGCTGAAACCCAGGCAACATTCTAGTAAATCTCCTCTGTACTCTCTCTATTTTGTTGACATCCTTCCTATAATTAGGCGACCAAAATTGCACACCATACTCCAGAATTGGCCTCACCAATGCCTTGTACAATTTTAACATTACATCCCAACTTCTATACTCAATGCTCTGATTTATAAAGGCCAGCACACCAAAAGCTTTCTTTACCACCCTATCTACATGAGATTCCACTTTCAGGGAACTGTGCACAGTTATCTCCAGATCCCTCTGTTCACCTACATTCTTCAATTCCCTACCATTTACCATGTACGTCCTATTTTGATTCGTCCTGCCAAGATGTAGCACCTCACACTTAGCAGCATTAAACTCCATCTGCCATCTTTCAGCCCACTCTTCCAACTGGCATAAATCTCTCTGTAGACTTTGAAACTCTACTTCATTACCCGCAACCCCACCTATCTTAGTATCATCTGCATACTTACTAATCCAATTTACCACACCATCATCCAGATCATTGATGTACATGATAAACAACAGTGGACCCAACACAGATCCCTGTGGCACCCCACTCCTCACTGGCCTCCAACTTGACAAACAACCATCCACCATTACTCTCTGGCATCTCCCATTCAGCCACTGTTGAATCCATCTTGCTACTCCACCATTAATACCCAACCATTGCACCTTCTTTACCAACCTTCCATGATGAACCTTGTCAAAGGCCTTACTGAAGTCCATATACACAACATCCACTGCTTTACCCTCATCAATTTCCCGAGTAACATCTTCAAAAAATTCAAGAAGATTAGTTAAACATGACCTTCCAGGCACAAAGGGAAAAGGGAAAGGCTGATCCAAGGAATATTAATGTGCCTGCAATTAGTTTAGTTCAGAGATATGTCGTGGAAAAAGGCCCTTCGACCCACCGAGTCCGTGCCGACCAACGATCG
>NW_026575647.1:0-38013 GCF_028641065.1 Leucoraja erinaceus
GTCACCTGTCGGTCCTATTGTCGCAGTCGCAGCCGGCGGACGATCCGGGGAGCCGTTGTCCCGCGTCGGGCTGGGATCGAGAACGACTGAAATTGACGCCCACGGCTGGTGACCCAGGTACAGGCGTCGCAAACCGGGCCGGCCCCCCCTCCCTCCCCCATCCCTCCTGTCGCTGGGCCCACGCCACCTTCCCGCACCTCCACCCTCCTCCCCCTCTGGTCCTGCCACCCCCCTCCCACCCAAGCTGCCCACGCCAACCTCCACCCTCCCGCCTCCCATCGCCTCCCCCTTGCCTGGCACACACCCGTCCCCTCCCATTGCCCGGACACCCCCCCGCCCCTCCCCCCCCCCCCCCATCCCCTCCGCGGGCCCCCGCCCTTTTCCCCCCGCCAGGCACTTCCTCCCTTCCCGGGCCACGCCTCCCCCCTAGACCGCGAGCCCCCAACTCTGCATGTAGAGAGAGTCGCGTGGTGGGCGGGGGGGGGGGGTTTGGGTGAAGGAGTAACGCAGCAGTCCATTGATGGTGTTGCTGCTTAGGAAGCTCGGCAGAAGGTGAAGTTAGAACAGGGGTGGGAAAACTTTTCATGTTGGAATGACCCGAGGTCGATCCCTGACCATGAATCCGCAATGTTAGGCCGCAGTGCGGACCGAGATACGATACGAAAATCATTCGCATCTCCTTCGAGGAAAGAGATTAAAAAATGTCCATCCGCCCCCAGATAATACAAAACTAATGGTACACTAAAATATACATTTAACCATATAACCATATAACCATATAACAATTACAGCACGGAAACAGGCCATCTCGGCCCTACAAGTCCGTGCCGAACAAATTTTTTTTCCCCTTAGTCCCACCTGCCTGCACTCATACCATAACCCTCCATTCCCTTCTCATCCATATGCCTATCCAATTTATTTTAAAATTATACCAATGAACCTGCCTCCACCACTTCCACTGGAAGCTCATTCCACACCGCTACCACTCTCTGAGCAAAGAAGTTCCCCCTCATATTACCCCTAAACTTCTGTCCCTTAATTCTGAAGTCATGTCCTCTTGTTTGAATCTTCCCTATTCTCAAAGGGAAACGCTTGTCCACATCAACTGTGTCTATCCCTCTCATCATTTTAAAGACCTCTATCAAGTCCCCCCTTAACCTTCTGCGCTCCAGAGAATAAAGACCTAACTTATTCAACCTATCTCTGTAACTTAGTTTGTTGAAACCCAGGCAACATTCTAGTAAATCTCCTCTGTACTCTCTCTATTTTGTTGACATCCTTCCTATAATTGGGCGACCAAAATTGTACACCATACTCCAGATTTGGTCTCACCAATGCCTTGTACAATTTTAACATTACATCCCAGCTTCTATACTCAATGCTCTGATTTATAAAGGCTGGCATACCAAAAGCTTTCTTTACCACCCTATCTATATGAGATTCCACCAAGGAACTATGCACGGTTATACCCAGACCCCTCTGTTCAACTGTATTCTTCAATTCCCTACCATTTAACATGTACGTCCTATTTTGATTTGTCCTGCCAAGGTGTAGCACCTCACATTTATCAGCATTAAACTCCATCTGCCATCTTTCAGCCCATTTTTCCACATTTAACACAAACTAAAAACAACAATGAGGTGGAGACATACCGTTCTCAGAGTCAGCCATTGTTCGGCAGCACCTGCTGGGTTTTATATCTATTTTATAAATTATAGTATTCTGCGTCGACCTCCAAGCAGTCATTGTGAAAGGGGAGTAGAAAATGCATCAAAGTGCACGTGTTCTCACACGGAATTGCAGATGCCAGAATCTGAGTGAAATACAAACATTTGGAATAGCTCAGCTGGTCCAGTTGCCTCTTTGGGGGAATGGACAAGCGACGTCCGAACAAATACTCCAATCATTGCGTCGTTTATCTATTTTATACACATTTGCTTCCTGATCCGTTGAGTTGATCCAAGTTGACGAGGGCGTCCCAACCATAGACGCTGTCTGCAGATTACACCATTCAATGCAATTCCGATCATATTCCATCGTCTGCACTTGACGAGTTGTATTCACCACCTACCCAGTGTATGAAATCAACAGATCGGACTGAAACGTGGGATCAGGTAGCGCCAATTATGGAATGGCCGCGCTAAGGTTTTTGGGAAAGAATACACTACCGTTGCTACGATTGGATACGTACGCGGCAACACACTGTGCTCCACTCACTCCACTGGCAATGATCTGATGGATCTTTGAACAAGGCCTTTGTAAAGGCAGCGAGTGAACAAGAAACAAGAAAAATGCATCCAAGATTTCAAGAGCCACTTCCTTAAGTACCCTGGGATGCAGACCATCAGGCCCTGGGGATGTGTCAGCCTTCAGTCCTATAAGTCTATCCAACACCATTTCCTGCCTATTTTCGATTTCCTTCACTTCATCTGTCGCCCCAGATCCAAGTTTGATCTTAACTATGTTTTTCCTCTTCACATACCTAAATAAGCTTTTACTATCCTGCTTTACATTCATGGCTAGCTTACCTTCGTACCTCATCTGTTCTCCCCGTATTGTATTTTTGGTTATCTTCTGTTGTTCTTTAAACATTACCCAATCCTCTTGCTTCCCGCTCATCTTTGCTACGTTGTATTTCTTCGCTTTAATTTTTATACTGTCCCTGACGTCCCTCTCTCCCCTTGGAATCTTTCTTCCTCCTAGGAATGAACTGATCCTGCACCTTCTGTATTATTCCTAGAAACATCTGCCATTTTTGTTCCACTGTCATCCCTGCTAGTCTATCTTTGCAGTCAACTTTGGCCAGCTCCTTCCTCATGGCCCCATAGTCCCCTTTATTCAACTACAACAGTGACACCTCCGACCTACTCTTCTCCCTCTCCAATTGTAGATTAAACCTGACCATGTTGTGGTCACTGGCTCCTAATGGCTCACCTTCCTCGAGGTCCTTTATCAAATCCGGTTCATTACATAACATTAAATCCATAATTGCCTTCTCCCTGGTAGGCTCCAATACAAGCTGGTCAAAGAATCCATCACGAAGGCACTCTACAAAGTCTCTTTCTTAGGGACCAGTGCCAACTTGATTTTCCCAGTCCACCTGCATGTTGAAATCTCCCATAACGACCACAGCATTACTTTTGCAACATGCCAATTTTAACTCCTGATTCAACTTGCGTCCTATGTCCTGGCTAATGTTTGGGGGGCTGTAGATTAGTCCAATTGGCGTCTTTTACCCTTACAATTCCTCAGTTATATCCTTACTGACTCCACATCTCCTGTTTCAATGTCACCCCTTGCAAGGGACTGAATTTCATTACCCACCAAAAGGGCAACCCCACCCCTCTGGCCACCTGTGTGTCTTTTCGATAGGAGGTATGCCCTCGGATATTCAGTTCTCAACCCTCAGTTAACATCTATGGGTGGTAAAGTACGTCCGTTGTGGTGCAAAAATAACACAGGAAATAATACACGACAAAAGATAAAAACGTGAGACGTCTCTTGAGGAGATATCATTGCTGACGTTGAAGTCGGAAATCGATTTAATAAAAATCTCGAGGGCGGAAATGGAGATTGTAAGATTCAGCAATGTATGGCATAAGCGGAGACGCGATCGAATAAAAAACGTCACGATCTCTAAATATCTTGGAGCAAAAGGTAATTTACATGAAAACAAAGTATGCGATGGGAATACAAGTTGTCGTATGGGTGGCACTGTCGCTGGAACCCAGCGGACACAAGATATTCCTTCAAACCTTCCAAGAACAAGGTTTCAAAAGAAGAACTCAATGCAGAACCATATTTGAAGTAAACATTTTTATTTCATTTATTTAGACATGTATTCTCTCAGTGAATCAGCCTGCATTTTTTGCATTCAGCCCAACAATGTTTTATGAAACAGAATCTACACTTTGCGTGAAATGACGATCTATGTTACAAAATAATGTCTGGTGTCATCTGCCTTTATTTATTTCACCAATTTCCCCATGAGATTGCAGAGGTACTTGAGCGCAAGGAATAGCTCTAATCTGAACCTTCTTTGCGTCACGGTGTAAATGGCCGTGTTTGTGCAGGAGCTCAGCAGCTGAAGCATTATCCCTATTTGTTTGAATATTGGGGAGGGATCGATGTAACTCCTACGATTGAAAGCGGTCGCAATTCGAAAGCTAACAAAATGTGCGACCGTTGCGGACCAGAGCAGGATAAAACTCATGGAGATTGCAAATAATAAAACGATGGACCGTCTGCGGTTTCTCGTCTCTTCGTCTTTCCCTTTCTCTCCATGACCGAGAACCCAGAGATTCCTGCGGACCTTGCTAGCCAATAAAACGCGTCTGATAGTGAGCGCGTTGAACAACAAAATCAAACAAAATGGGATAACTGGAGTTAACAACTGTTCAGTCCAAGAAAATGCAATCCATGGTGGCTGGGTGTAGAATTGATACTATCAGGCATCCTCGATCCGGCACATTTGGTATGTGGTATGGAACATATGCGAATGCCCAGGGAATGTTCTTTAAACACAAGCCTACGCTCAGTGTGACTATAATCAACATCGCGTTTCTCTCGGTGCAATATTTAGTTTTTAGATGCTGCGTGGCAATGGCCACAAAGCGATCAAATGTAAACGCGGCCGTGAACCAAACTGAGTAGTCTACGGCCGCGGGAGCCAGGAAGCGCACGAATCTGCACACATGAGTGTTGTTGAAGAAAGATTGCCACCAATAAATTTCGGCCAAGCGATACAAAATTACATTGCACATAATAACGGAGAGGTCCGCCGTTGACATGGCCAGTAGGTAACGAGTGATGCATTTGGATAGACCGCATTTTCCTCGGCACAGAATCACGATCGCCACGACGTTCACTGAAATAGAATGAAAACAAAATATACATGTACTTATCGCCTGATAAATAACAGATCACATTCAACGATGATCGGGAATGAAGCCTGAACGGGTTAATCCGGACTTCCATTGATTATGATCGCAAATTGTGAGGTCGTGACAGTGCAGCCGTTGATTTGTTTGCTTGGACAGTGGTCACACGCCTATCCGAAATTCACCAATGAATTTATCGACGACATGACATTCAGAGAAGGGACAAGGAGACTGTAAACAGGAGGTTTGGACACTTTAAACAACCAGATAAGGCTTAATCAAGAGAATAAAATAGCATAGAAACACTCTGATTTACCACACTCTCACTGACTTAGACCACGGCGCCAACGAGCCCGCATAACCTGGTGATGTGGGTGATATCGCAACCTGCAAACGAATACCACGGCTTCACGGCGGGAAGAGCACACAGAATGCTCGTGAGGTCACGTTTGAATTCGCATCTCTGGCGCGCTGACGAGAATAAATTCAGTGTTATAAAGAAATTGAAAACGTTAATGCCCCAAAGCAGAGGAACAATCATCGGCATCGAACGTTAACTCGTTTCCACTCCCGGTATGTAACTTCCTCGCCCATCACCATCACTTTATTTCCCTATATGTTTCTCTACGTCTTCCATGATAAAACATACAGGGTAGAGCATAATGTTCATTCAGAAATTGTGCTCACTGAGATTTACCAAGAAATTCAATTGCAGCTGAAATTGTGAAATCAAATCTACCGTCCGTATCCGACACCAAGGTATTATGGTGCTCGGCCAAATCGCTATAATGTTCTTTCGAACGAATTGTAAAATCTCCTTTTCTAAATTTTCTCTGTGCAATTTTTGTTCTAGATTCTTATAAAGAAGGGACGAAATTACATTCTGATCCATCGTAGACCAAGTCCGCACAAACGGGACAGAAGACTGTGAAACAATGGCGGACGAAAAATAACAATTTGGATTATGTGTAATTCAGGAATGGACACAAAGGAAAAGCACAGGATGACTTACTGCTGTACCCAATGAGCCTGACGTAAACGCGGCATTCAGTCCGTCCGTCAATCCGATCCCGCACCCTCGCGCACTCGTTCCATCGATCCATGCCATCACAGTGTCGTTTTCCTAACGAATGGTTTTCTACCGTTGCACCCCCCCCCCCAAGATGTTACTTGTTATTTCTAACCATTCGCTGTCTAAAGTACAGCATTCTTCACCAATATAAGAATTAAAAAATCGCGACTTTATATTTTGCTCGTTTTTGACAAAATATTATTCTTTATTCTGCGCTGATTGGCACTTCCGCTCATGTGATGTTAGAATAAATTCAGTGTTAGAAAGGAATGGAAAATATTAAAGCTACAATAGTGAGGAACATTCATCGACATCGAACGATAACTGAATTCCCCCTCCGTGCATCCACCTCCCTCCTCTGGCACCAACATTTAATTTCACTACATTTTCTCTGTTCCTTGCACGATCAAAACACGTATGGTTTAGCGTAGTGTTCACCCGACACACTGTACACACGAAGACTTACCGAAAACTCCATTTGCAGCAAGTATCGGATAATAAATCGATTCCACCGTCCTTAGCTGATTCCAAAGCATTCTGTTACGATGAGTAAAGCTGTCGTTGCTGTACTGGGTCACGGATTGGATCTGTCGGTGAACCAACTCAAACTCTGGGGTAAATATAGTTTGTAAAGCATTAATGTTACAATTATCCTTTTCCCCAGTGACAGGTTGTTATGGATTTGTAGTTTGCTCCCGTGTGGTGTGTATCTATCAAAACATTCATGTCACCATCGACGCCACTTCGGCTGGGTGAACATCTGCGGACCAATAAACGCGTTTACTATCTATTTCTAAAATCCATGTAGTATGTCTCCAATTCCATGCATGCTTTGTAAAATAGGGGAAAGCAAAGTGCACCAAAATGCACTTGTTGGAAGAAGGAAAAGTGGATGTTCAAGCCTTCAATAAATTACAGAGTTCTTGAATAAATAAGCAGGTTATTCTACGTCTCTGGAAGGCATGGATAGGCACTATCTGAAGAAGAGTTCCCGCCCAAAACGTCGTCTATCAGTGTAGTGCATGTGTAGGAAAGAACTGCAGATGCTGGTTTATACCGCTGATAGACACACAATACTATGAAGAAGGGTTCCGACTCGAAACATTACCTATTCCATTTACTCCAGATATGCTGCTTGACCAACTGAGTTACTCCAGCATTTTGTGTTTAAAGATTCATGGTTATAGAGTGATACAGTGCGGAAAAAGGCCTGTGGGCCAAAGTTGCCAATGCCGGCCAACATGTCCCAGCTTCATTAGTCCCACCTGCTAGTATATGGTCCATGTGCCTCTCTAACTGCTTCTTGAATGTCAGGGTACGTCCTCTGGCAGCTTGGTCCATACATCCACCATCCTTTGTATGAAAAGGTTACCCCTCAAATTTCTATTAATCTTTTTTCCCCTTCACCATAAACCTATTGTCGTCTGATACCTACTGGATTCACCTACTCGAGGCTAGTTACTCCATGCATCTTCCAGATCTATTCCTTTCATTATCTCATACACCTCTATAAGATCCCCTCACATCCTTCTGCTCTCCATGGAGTAGAGTCCCAGCCTACTGAACATCTGCGTATAGCTCGGAACTTCTCGTCTAGGCACAATCCTCGTAAATCTTGTCTGAACCCTTTCCAGCTTGACAACATTTTTCCTACAACTAAATGTAGCCTCACGAACGTCTTAATAACAGCAAAACGGTCTCCCAACTTCTATACTCAATACTCTAGCTAATGAAGGCCAATGTGCCAAAAGCCTTTTTGACCACTCGATCTTTCTCCGAGAGATAATTTTGCCTGACGCGCCTAGTTACTCTAGCACGTCAATGTGCACGTTACCTGGCCTCTGTCTGTTTTGTATTTCCAAAGCCTTCACATCTTTCCAGCCATTCGGCGGCCGGAACTTCACGAAAAACCCTTATGAAGCAAAACGAATTGAAAAAAAGTTACTTCACCGCAACAAATTTCTAACAATCTGAATAACAAATGGATGTCTTAACTTAAATGAGCTACGCAACCTAAAAGATCGGAGGGTGCAGGGTTGATGTTCAACTGGGCTGGCACTGTCAAATACTGCAGGGTGTGGATTCCACAGACTATTGGGTTCCCACAACCTGATTCCATAGTTTTTCTTGCGATATGAAGGTGCTGTCTCTCTCTCCGCCTTTTCTCTTTGTATAAACTCACCTTTCAAGAATGTTATATGTGTTTGACTCTTAAGGACTCGACTAAAGGTAGATATGTGTGTCAAGAAACTAAATTACTTCATGCTTCCAGTTAAAGGCTAACCACAGATTAACGATAAACGAGTCAAGTAAGGCCCTCCCTCTTCACCTGTCCACAAAAACATCGGAGCTTTGGTCAATGCATTGGTATCAATTCACCAAAATGAAACATTAGACCCGCGAGGTGACAAGGGAGTCCAATTATCCACATGCTTTCGTGGCGCTCGGTGACATTCCGGTCAATGGAATAACGACTCACTTTGTTAACCGTCGCCACTCCTCTCCACACCAGCAACATGTCCCGCTTAACTGCCTTTGTCACAACTCTCTCTGTAAGTTGTTCAAACACGTCCTCGACTCTTTCACTTCCATCCCCAACTCGAATCAACCAAATGGTCTCCTGCCGTGTGGACATTATTGTGTTCCTTTAAACATGGCCAATGTTGGTCAGCAGAGCCGCAACCAATTCTGATATAAGCATGTACAAATTTGAAAGGCATAGATAAGATTGAGGGAGACAGAAACTTATTTATTTCACGCAGCAGAAATGTTAACGTCTGGAGGGCATAGCTTCAAGTTGGGACGGACAATATTTAAAGGGGAAGTGCGGGGCGGCTTCTCCACACAGAGGGAGACGATCGCTTGGAAGGCGCGGCCCGGTGCCGTGGTAGAGGAAGATACAATCCGAACCTCTCTTGGACCCACAATACCTCTACTCTGATCAAGAAGGCTCATCAGCGTCTCTTCTTCCTGAGGAGACTGAGTAAGGTCCATCTGTCTCCTCAGATCCTGGTGAACTTCTACCGCTGCACCATCGAGAACATCCTTACCAACTGCATCACAGTATGGTATGGCAACTGCTCTGTCTCCGACCGGAAGGCATTGCAGAGGGTGGTGAAAATTGCCCAACGCGTCACCAGTTCTTCGCTCCCCTCCATTGAGTCTGTCCAAAGCAAGCACTGTCTGCGGAGGGCGCTCAGCATCGCCAAGGACTGCTCTCACCCCAACCATGGACTGTTTACACTCCTACCATCCGGGAGGCGCTACAGGCCTCTCCGTTGCCGAACCAGCAGGTCGAGGAACAGCTTCTTTCCGGCATCGAAAGTTAACTCATTTCCATCCCCGCGGACATACCTTGCTCTCCCATCGCCAACATTTAATTTAATCAAGGGAGTGCAGAGACGGTTCACCAGACTGATTCCTGGGATGTCAGGACTGTCTTATGAAGAAAGACTGGATAGACTTGGTTTATACTCTCTAGAATTTAGAAGATTGAGAGGGGATCTTATAGAAACTTACAAAATTCTTAAGGGGTTGGACAGGCTAGATGCAGGAAGATTGTTCCCGATGTTAGGGAAGTCCAGGACAAGGGGTCACACCTTAAGGATAAAGGGGAAATCCTTTAAAACCGAGATGAGAAAAACACAGTATCCTGTTCCTGCCTTCACTCCATACCCCCTGATCCCTTTAGCCACAAGGGCCACATCTAACTCCCTCTTAAATATAGTAAATTAACTGGCCTCAACTACCTTCTGCGGCAGAGAGTTCCAGAGATTCACCACTCTCTGTGTAAAAAATTGTTTTTCTCGTCTCGGTCCTAAAAGATTTCCCCCTTATCCTTAAAATGTGAGGGGGGTAGAGATAGAGAGACGTGAGAGGGAGGGGAGGGTAGAGAGGGAGGGCGAAAGGGAGAGGGGGCGAGGGACAGGGGAAGAGGGAGAGGATGCAACAGAGAGATCGGGGGAGAAAGAGAGCGGTGGGGGGGGGGGGGGGGGGGGGGGTGGGGGGGGTGATGAAAGTCGAGGCATGAACGTGTGCGTCGACCAGAGCTCTCGTGAGTTCTCGGGAAATCCGAACCGAGGCGCGAGCGTACAAGAGTGGAGCAGGAAGGAAGGGTGGGAGGTGACGCCAGTCGCAGTGCGAGCAGGCAAGCAGATTCATTGTCACACTATCAGCGAAAAAACAGGCGTTTTGAATTCTAAGTTGGATCGGATTTGTGAAGATTGTTATTAATGACTCAACAAATAAACACAAATTTTTCAGCTAAGCCGATTTTTGACTCCAGGGAATAGATCTCTACCGCAATATGTCGTTTCTTTGAGTAGATGTTATCACACATACCGGCGGTCGTGCGAGTCCAGCTGCGGGAGACGTGGAGCGAGCGTTCTTGTGCTGGGATCTGGAGAACAAAGAAGCTACTGAGGAACGCAGCTGTAGAATCTTTGTTCTGCAGAACTTTCTCGATATTTCTGCGCCTTTGATCCACTGCGGCGGGGGTCGGGGGGAGGGGGCGATGGCGCCTGCAGGCAGGTGGGCCAGGATTGGTCGGCATGTGGGTATTGCGACGTCTGCAGCTGGTGAGTGCCGTTTAGATTATTTTTAATGTAGTTTTGTGATCAATTTTATTCAAAATCTGGGGAAATAATTGACCAAGGAGTGGGGTTCTGAACTCATAACCTAAATCCCTACCGAAATGGTAAACTTCTCCGCGTTTTTGGGTCTGGTTTTCGAGGAGATACGTTTCACATGCAAACCCACACACACACACATCCACACACACACACACACACGCGCACGCACGCACACACACACACACACACACACACACACACACACACACACACACACACACAGGTTTTGTTAAAGTATATAGATAGATACGGTTGAATCAAAATTAAGAATTAAAAATTCACATTTCAAAAATAGTTTCATAATTCAGTAGCACTGATTTTCAGTATTCCATACTGATATTTGAGAATGCATGGGGTTACATGCAAAATACTGATATTCAAAAATCCAGTTTCTGTGTAGTACGTTCTATTGCATTTATGTGAGAAATACCGACCCCCACCCCCAAAAATACTGATTTTCAGCCATCAAAATACGGAAATGCGCGGTGATACTAGGCAGCTCTGCAATCATTCGGAATCACGTTGTGTTTGAGAATTCAAAATGTGATTTGTGATCTTGTTTAATTAACATTTGTTATAATAGTATGACATTACAATAGGTTAGTTTGAAAGCGATCATGGTAATGTATATGTTTCAGAAGGAACTGTAGATGCTGGAAAATCAAAGATAGCCAAACATGCTGGAGAAACTCAGCGGTTGAGACAGCATCTATTTAGCGAAGAGAAGAGGCGACGTTTCGGGTCGAGACCCGTTTCCAGTCTTAGTAATGTAAATGCACCATTTAGTTTGCCTTCAATTTTCATGATTTACAATATATATCAATGATTTAGATGAAGGGATAACGTTAGTAAATTTGCAGATGACTCGGAGCTGGGTGGCAGTGTGAACTATGAGGAAGATGCTATAGGAATGCAAGGTGAATTGTACAGGTTAGGTGAGTGGGCAGATGCATGGCAAATGCAGTTTAATGTGGATAAATGTTAACATTACTTGTAATCCCATCATCAAAATCTATATTGCAAATAGCTGCGGTCCCAGCACCAAGACTTGGTACCCCATTAGTCACTGCCTGCCTTTCTGAAAGGGACCCGTTAATCCATACTCTTCGTTTCCTGTCTGCCAACCAATTTTCTATATTTGTCTGCACTCTACCCCAAATGACTTGTGCCCTAATTTTTCCCACTAATTTCCTATGTGGGATCTTATGAAATGCTTTCTGAAAGTCCAGGTACACTACATCCACTGGCTTTCCAGTGTCCATTTTCCTAGTTACATCCTCAAAAATTCCAGAAGATTAGTCATGCATGATTTCCCCTTCAGGAATCCATACTGACTCGGAGCGATCCTGTTACTGCCATCCAAATGTTTCGCTATTTAATATTTTTTGATTGACTTTAGCGTCTTCCCCACCACTGATGTCAGGCTAACTGGTCGATAATTCCCTGTTTTCTCTCTCTCGTGTTTCTTAAAATGTGGGATAACATTAGGAACTGATCCTGAATCTATAGAACATTGGAAAATGATCACCAATGCGTCCACAATTTCTAGAACCACCTCTTCAAGTACCCTGGGATGCAGACCATCAGGCCCTGGGGATTTATCATCCTTCAGTCCCATCAGTCTACCCAACACCGTATCCTGCCTAATGTGAATTTCCTTTAGTTCCTCTGTCACCCCAGATCCCCAGGCTAGTACACCAGGATGATGCTGATCCAGAGATGCTGCCTGTCCCAGTGATGTACTCCAGCATTTTGTATCTGTCTTCGGTTTAAATCGGCATCTGCAGTTCATACCTACACATTTCGTTCACTACTGCGATGCGAGAGAATAATTTTACTGTTGGAAAGAAATTAAAGATGATAATACCATAATACTGAGGAACAATCATCGACATCGAAAGTTAACTCATTTCTATCCCCGCGGATATACCTTGCTCTCCCATCGCCAACATTTAATTTCCCTTCATATTTCTCTGCTACACTCACGATCACATCGCGCATGGTATAGCATGTTGTTAATTCGACGAATTGTGCTCACGAAGATCCACCAAAAACCCCAATTGCAGCAAGAATTGGATAATACAACGATTCTACGTTCCGTATCGCAGACCAACGCATTCTGTTGCGAGGTCAAATTGTGTCGATGCTGTGTGACTGTATGACGGTGATTTGAACTGTTGCCGAACCATCTCAGACTTAGGCTAATTATAGTGCAACTGAAGCATTGCTGGGACATTAACTTTATATCTAATGACACCATTCACGTGTTGGTTTGGATTTGAAGTTTTCATTCTTGTGGTTTTCAAATATTTTCATGCATGTAACCATGAAGAGTACATCGGCTAGTTCAACCTCTATGAATGTATGTTGCAAAACCTACCTTCAGCGGCGCTGCAGATCTGTCCAAGCCCGTGTGCGTGATTTTGGCGCCGTTGAGGGAGGGGCGGGTTTAAAACGCGATCTTCCTTAGGCTATTAAAATGGAGGTTGTCCAGCCTGCCTAGTTGCTGACGAAAAATCGCTGGGACGTTGATTCGCTGGAGCTATTTTAAAACTATATTGGTTAATTTAGTTGATATAGTAAGTTAAAAAATAATCCACTAAACACGCAACCGCAGACAGCGGACAACGGAAAATAGGTTGTTTATTTTAACATTAAAAAGGGCTTCTTAAGATCCCTTTATACAAAGTTTAATGTTGCGAGTATCTAATTTGGGGCCCGATTAAATCCCGCAGTATTTTTCTGGGCATATCGGGTACAAATCTACCGCAATGGGAACGTTCTAAACCAGCGCGTGCCACAGAGTTCCACAGGATCCCACTCGAAAGCTGCTTTAAATAGCCATTAATTTACAGCAATTGAACACCAATTTCCTTCCATTTGGCCTATATGTTAATGTCAATGAGATTTAAAAATCATGTTTTATTGTGAATTCTTTGTGAATGTTATTTGGACACTTAGGCTATTTAAAATGTTAATCTTTTCTTAAGAAATGGATAGATCTTTAGATCTAGTAATTGAAGTTTGGAATTAGTTACAATTGGGTAACTAACTAATTATATGCTTTAATTTAAGGTTTTCCAATTAAGATTGTTTCATATTTGTTTCAGAATGCTTCAATCTATAATAACTGAACATTTCTTTCAGTTCTCTTAATTTTTACGAAATTTTTGGCCATTTCACTGTCCTCGATCACAGCTTTTGTGTTAAGTCAATGGAAAATCAATAGGGAACAAGGTGCTAATTTCCGAGTGTGAAAATGACCATAACTTGTTTAATACAGAAGATATGAAAGTGAATTAGGTGTCAAATTAAATGTATTTTTGTGTTTTATCTGATGGAATAAATTACAGACTTGATTCTTTTAATTTCAAAATGTTGTAACATTGCTACTCTATGGAACAATCTAATCGTAATCGTAATCAATTTACATGCCAAGTATGTAAAAACGTACAAGGAAATTGATTTTGCCATACAATCATACCACAAAAAAAGCAACAAGACATACAGCTACATAAAATTAACATAAACTTCCACCACAGCGGCTCCCCACATTCCCCACTGTGATGGAAGTCAATACAGTCTCATCTTCTCTTTCCTTATCACCCCCAGTCGGGTCAGTCAAATCATCCGCAGTCGAGGCGATCGAAGTTCCCGCAGTCGAGGCGATCGAAGTTCCCGCAGCCGACAATCGAAGCTCCCACGTCCGGGCGGTCGAAGCTCCTGTGGTTTTGAGCTCCCTAAGTAGGTTCACAACCAGGGACAACGAGCTGCACGATGTTAAGTCTTCAGGCTCCCGCGGAAGGAGGTCCCGAGGTCGATCCCTGACAATGGATCCGCAATGTCAGGCCGCACTTCAGACGGAGATACGATACGAAAAAAAGTCGCATGTCCGTCGGGTAAAGAGATTAGAATATGTCCATCCGCCCCCACATATTATAAAATTAAAGGTACACTCAAATATACATTTAACACAGACTATAAACAACAAAGAGGAAACAGACGAGACAGACAGACAGAGGCAGCCATTGTTCGGCACCACCTGCTGGGTTTTATATCTATTTTATAAATTATAGTATTCTGCGTCAACCTCCAAGCAGGCATTGTGAATGTGGAATAGAAAATGCCTCAGTGCACGTGTTTCCACACGGAATTGCAGATGCCAGAATCTGAGTGAAACACAAACAGTTGTAATACCTCAGCTGGTCCAGTAGCCTCTTTGGGGGAATGGACAAGCGACGTCCGAACAAACACTCCAATCAATGCGTCGTTTATTTATTTTAATCAGATTTGCTTCCTGATCCGTTGAGTTGCTTCAGCACTTTGTGATTTACTCAAATGCACGTTTTATCGGGTTTTACTGCTTTGCCCTTTACTGGGCCGTCCCTAACATAGACGCTGTCTGCAGATTACGTCATTCAACGCAATTCCGATCGTCGGCACTTTTAATCGATTTCTTTACTTCAGAGCCATAGCAATATAATTCTTGTCCAATACTGTTTATTTGTTTATTTATTTATTTGTACGAAAGCATCTTGACTTCCACCAGACGAGTTGTATTCACCACCTAACCTACAAATATTACATCTTCCCAATGAATGAAATCAACAGATCTGACTGAAACAAGTAATGACTCGTGGGATCTGGAAGCGCCAATTGTGGAATGGCCGCAAGTTAACGTTTATGTGAAGAATGCACTACGACTGGATACCGATGCAGCAACACAGGAGCACTGTGCTCCACTCACTCCGCTGGCAGTGGTCTGATGGACATATCTCTTTGAACACGGACTTGGTAAAGGCAGCGAGTGAACAAGAAACATGGGTGTCCCGATTTCGATGCGAACCTATTCTAACTCCCGTGTGGTGGACTCTCCAGCATCAACATATGTTGCCAAGATAGACGGGAGGAACGGATAGGATAAATACAATATCTTTGAGAGTGTTTGCTACTGGTTAGTGTGATAATACACTTATGATGACGCGACATACTTCACAGGTTATTATGTCTTGATATGTATATAATCCATCTGTCCATATTTCCATATTAGGGCCTCCAATTTTGTTCGTGTTAGAGATACACCCTCCCAACTCAGTAAAAACGTTATTCTATATTTGATTCCAGAGTAGTGTCCCCTAATCCAGTGCCTCACTCCCTTTGTTCTAGATGCGGCGGCTCACGGAAACATGCTCCCTGCATCTCCTCTGCCTCTCTCTATCAGAACTTTGCAAATCAAATTCATGTGCTCCATCATTCTATGCTCTATTGTCCTTGACATCTTATTTTGAAATATGTTCATTCGCAGCTCTCTGCACATTTGTGTTCTTAATTGTTATGGCAGAGTTTTCTAACCTGCATCTTGTCCCTTTCCACATATACGTTTGCAGGCCGCCCATTAAATGCAAAACTAAAATATGGCAACAACTGGAATTCGACGGTGGTATCACAATTAAAGTGTCTAAACCGCATGCGAATACATGGGGATCAATAAACAATTGACAGCTACAAACGTTTTATGTGAACGATGATGGCAAGTTGGAATGCAGAGCCGCAGTATTGCCACGGCGATGCAGGTCTCTTGGATTAAGGTGCACATATCGTGGGCCACAAGATGGAAATCTCTCTCCCCACTCCACCCACCCACCTCCCCACCTATCCCCATCCCACATGGCATTTTATACCGGAATAGTGTTCATTCATTACCCAGATTGATGGGAACATTTTCAGTGAAGTTGCTGACGGGAGTAACGGAATCGCTATCTCAAGTTAGCCGTGACCCCATTGGATGTCAGCACATGTTTGACGTGTACACTATTTACACTACTTTTCCCTTGTATACAAATATTTCTATGGGACGTATTTCCAAAGAGCTTCGTCATCCACGTCATTACCTGCCACCTCCGAATCATGTACTCGTCGCGTTTCCACCAGGGTTATATTTTCATATTTCCGTGCAGTGCTACCAACGCCATGCTCAGCATGCGATCAACTAAGTGGTGTGTTACCTGTTCAACGAGAATGTAAATTCTAATCACATCAATGTTTCAATCATCGTGCTCGCGATGGAGGCACAATCGTAACCGACAGCGAATTAATATTTCTAATATAACCGACCGAGGAAATGTAATCAGTTCTCAATTTAACCTCCCCCCTTTGTCCTGAAACAAATCACAATAATACCGCCACTGGATACATTTCTCGTCATATTTTCAAATAAAGACTTGCTATTTGAAACGTAATAATATTGATTTTCCTGCGGAAATATTCGCCGTTAACATCTACGGGTGGTAAAGTACGTCTGTTGTGGTGCAAAAATAACAGGGAATAATTTACGACAGAAGATACAAACGTGAGACGTCTCTTGAGGAGATATCATTGCTGACGTTGGCGTCGGAAAACGATTTAATAAAAATCTCGGCTGTGTTATACCAATCTGCTCCTACAGCGTTTTTGTTTAACAATACTTAATTGATGTTCTTTTGCCCTGCGCTTTAATCCAAGAGCCCAGTTTGCAACTCGCTAACTTCTCTAACGCTAACTCTTTCTTTATACCTTGTCGATTTTAAGATATACTATGTAATACCAAAGGAAGCTATTCTTGCTCCACTTATACGTTGGCTTGCTTATTCAGTACCACCATTTTGTTAATTTGCTTTGTCTTATTATTACTATCATCATTACAACCACTACCGTTAGTATTAGCAATGACATTGGCAGTGCAACTATTATGGCAATTGTGGAGGACCCTGCTGGCCGCTTTGTCATGGTGTCTGGCAAACTGCAAGACACACCTGTCATATTGGCCAGCATTTACGGACCCAACTAGGATGACAGCTCATTTGTAACCAAATGTTTTACATCTCTCCCAAATATTGAAAATCACACGTCATTGTGGGTGGAGATTTTTATCTGGTCCAAGACCCTATACTGGACAGATCTTCGAACAAAGCCTCTAATTTAACTAAATCAGGTAAGACTCTGCATGCTTTCGCCAAACAACTTGGGCTCACAGACCCATGAAGATTTACATTCCGCACGACTAAATCATTTTCATTTTTTTCCCACGTGCACCACACCTATACCCGTATAGACTTCTTTCTCGTAGATAACAGACTGCTCTCCAAAATCAAATCCAGCGAGTATCATAGCATCGTAATATCAGATCACGCTGCAACCTCCCCCGATCTCCACTTTCGTAAACAAACTAACCCCTTTAAACAGTGGAGGCTCAACTCCTAATTATTAGCAGAGGCTCACTACATGCAATTCTTGCACTCCCAAATCACCTTATATTTTGAGCTGAATGACTCGCCGGACATAGAAAGATGTATACTCTGGGAACCTTCAAAAGCCTATATTAGGGGCCAACTTATCTTTTTTGTCTCCAACCTGAAAAGAACCGAGACGTCCCAAACGGCAGACTTGTTAGAAAAAATAATGGACATTGATGACAAATATGCATCTGACCCAGACCCTAACCTTTATAGAGAACGCCTTAGGTTACAAACAGAATTTGACCTCACGTCTACTAATAAAGCTAAGCTACGACTGCTTAAATCTAGGCAACACTTTTTTGAATCTGGGGGTAAAGCTGGGAAGCTTTTGGCCCATCAGGCCAGAACCGAGGCGACTTCAAGGCTAATTCCAACCATTAGATCCAGCTTAGGGGAGATTCGTACTGATCCTCTTAGAATTAAGGAAGCATTTGCTAAATTCTACGCTGAACTATACACTTCCGATTGTCCTCCCACTGCAGGTGACATGCTCAGTAGTATGACGTTTCCCCGAATTGACGATTAAGCCATGAAAGACTTGGGTGGTCCCATAACTGTTGCTGAGGTCCAAGCAGCCACCACATCGCTGCAAAGCGGAAAGTCAACGGGCCCTGACGGCTTCACTGTAAAATATTACAAAGCTTTCTCTGCTCTCCTCGCACCAGTCCTGAGAGATATGTACAATGAGGCGTTTTTACATCGTCGCCTACAGCCCACCTTGTCGTGGGCTACTATCTCCCTAATTCTTAAAAAGGAGAAAGATCCCCTGCTTTGTAGTAGCTATAGACCAATTTCACTCCTGAATGTGGACCTCAAAATCCTCTCTAAAGCCCTTGTGCTCCGTCTTCAACGAGTGATGCCCTCTATTATCTCGTTAGACCTAACAGGGTTCATACAAGGCCGACAGTCTTCCCACAACACTAGGCTTCTCCTTAACATCATCCATTCACTGAGTAGTGAGACCCCGGAGATAGTGGTCTCCCTCGACGCCGAAAAAGCTTTCGACAGGGTCGAGTGGAGGTACCTATATGAGGCGATGGACAGGGTTGACCTCGGTAACAGTTGTATTCTTTGGGTCAGTCTATTTACTCGTCCCCGGTGGCCTCAGTACAAACAAACGGCACACTGTCGCCCCACTTCCCCCTTCAGAGAGGTACCAGACAGGGTTGCCCGTTATCACCACTTCTGTTTGTTATCGCGATAGAACCCTTGGCGGTCTGGTTAGGCTCAGAGAAGGGCTTTAAAGGTATTACACGGTTCGGCACAACTCATAAAGTCTCATTGTATACGGATGACCTGCTCCTGTACATCTCGAACCCAGTCAGCTCTCTCCCTGTGATTACGAATATTTTACAACGGTTTGGCGCGTATTCTGGTTATAAACTTAACTACCAAAAGAGTGAGCTATTACCGATTAACTCATTGGCTAAGCAGCTCCCTCGCACTTTAACCTCATTCAAATGGGCAGAGGACGGGTTTCACTACCTCGGCGTCTTTATCACAAAACCCTTATCTGATATGTTCCGCACAAACGTTCAGCCTCTGGTTGAGAAACCTGAAAGAGATGTTGACCGCTGGTCAGTTTTAAGCAGAGCCTACGGCCAGACTATTCCTCCAAACCCACTGTCAGCCATTTTCGGGACCCCTCCCAATACCAACCTCTCTGTTGCGGTGAAACGGGTTCTAGCTTTTAGAACCTTGTTAGCCCGGAGACTGATCTTGCTTAACTGGAGGCTCACCTGTCCCCCGACACACACCCGCTGGATTAAGAAGGTACGTTACAATTTAAAGCTTGAAAAACGTAGGTTCTCCCTCAAAGGCTCTACCAAGACATTCCTAGATACATGGAACCCTTTCTTGGAACTTGTTAACTCTCTCAACTTGTCCCGGGACTCGGAAGAGGACTGAGTGCTCTCCACCATTGATCTGCTCTACTGCAGCTGCTCTCCCCTTAACCCCCCCCTCCCCACACTTATTTATTTAATTACTTACTTATTTACTGTTATTAGTGACCCCCCTTTTTTTTCTTTTTTTATTTCTTTTTTTTTAGTACTTTTTGTTTCGTTTATCTTACCATATTTGTGTGGATGTGTATGTATGTGAGTGTTGTTTGTCCCCGTTTGGTTCCGACCTGATTCGGGTGGGTTGAAGGTGGGTAAGGGTAAGGGCTTTGAGGGTCGCTTACATACTGTTGCACAATTATGCCTTGACTGTCACTGTCTGTTATCATTGTATGTATGCAAATTGCTGTGAAATTCAAATAAAAAGATTTAAAAAAAACAACAAAAAAAACGCCACGGTCTCTAAATATCTTGGAGCAAAACGTAATTGACATGAAAACAAAGTATGCGATGGGAATACAAGTTCGCGTATGGGTGGTACTGTCGCCGGAACGCAGCGGTCACAACATATTCCAGCAACAACGCACTGTCCATCGTCCGCGGCAGTTCTCATCCGGGGCCAGGTAGCTGAAGAACAAGGTTTCAAAAGAAGAACTCAATGCAGATCCATAGGTGAACTAGCCAGTGAACATTTTTCATTTCATTCATTTAGACTTTTATTCTCTCAGTGAATCAGCCTGCATCTTTTGCATTCAGCCCAACAGTGTTTTATGAAACAAAGTCTGCACTTTGCGTGGGATGACGATCTATGTTACAAAATAATGTCTAGTGTCATCTGCCTTTCTCTCTATTTCAACAATTTCCCCATGAGACGGCAGAGGTACTTGAGCGCAAGGAATAGCTCTGACCTGAACCTTCTTTGCGTCACGGTGTAAATGGCCGTGTTTGTGCAGGAGCTCAGCAGCTGAAGCATTATCCCTATTTGTTTAAATGTTGGGAACGGATCGATGAAACTCCTACGATTGATAGCGGTCGCAATTCGAAAGTTAACAAAATGTGCGACCGTTGCGGACCAGAGCAGGATAAAACTCATGGAGATTGCAAATAGTAAAACGATGGACTGTCTGCGATTTCTCGTCTCTTCGTCCTTTCCTTTCTCTCCATGACCGAGATCCCGGAGTTTCCTGCGGACCTTGCTAGCCACTAAAACGCGTCTGATAGTGAGCGCGTTGAACAGCAAAATCAAACAAAATGGGATAACTGGAGTTAACAACTGTTCAGTCCAAGAAAATGCAATCCATGGTGTCTGGGTGTAGAATTGTGATGCTATCTGGCATCCTCGATCCGGCACATTCGGTATGTGGTATGGAACATATGCGAATGCCCAGGGAATGTTCTTTAAAGAGAAGCCTACGCTCAGTGTGACTATAATCAACATCGCGTTTCTCTCGGTGCAATATTTAGTTTTTAGATGCTGCGTGGCAATGGCCACAAAGCGATCAAATGTAAACGCGGCCGTGAACCAAACTGAGTAGTCTACGGCCGCGGGAGCCAGGAAGTGCAGGAATCTGCACACATGAGTGTTGTTTAAGAAAGATTGCCACCAATAAATTTCGGCCACGCGATATAAAATGACATTGCACATAATAACGGAGAGGTCCGCCGTTGACATGGCCAGTAGGTAACGAGTGATGCATTTGGATAGACCGCACTTTCCTCGGCACAGAATCACGATCGCCACGACGTTCACTGAAAGAGAATGAAAACAAAATATACATGTACTTATCGCCTGATAAATAACAGATCACATTCAACGATCCTCCCGAATGAAGCCTGAGCGGGTTAATCCGGACTTCCATTGATTATGATTGCAAATTGTGAGGTCAAGACAGTGCAGCCGTTGATTTGTTTGCTTGGACATTGGTCACCTGCCTATCCGAAATTCACCAATGAATTTATCGACGAAATGACATTCAGAGAAGCGACAAGGAGACTGTAAACAGGAGGTTTGGACACTTTAAACAACCAGATAAGGCTTAATCAAGAGAATAAAGTACCATAGAAACACTCTGATTTACCGCACTTCCACTGACTTAGACCACGGCGCCAACGAGCCCGCACATCCTGGTGATGTGGGTAAAATCGCAACATGCAAACGAATACCACGGCTTCACGGCTGGAAGAGCACACAGACTGCTCGTGAGGTCACGTTTGAATTTGCATCTCTGGCGCGCTGGAGCAGCAGCTTTATTAACCGTGAGATGTGAAGGCAAATATGAACTGTTGCAAATGCGGACAACCTTGAATGAAATCAGAACATATCAGAATGTCCCAGCGCATTGTGCAACATTGGCTCCGCTGACGCGGACTCATGGTACGAGTGCAGTAACCATTGACCAGAAGGCAATTAATGCAGTTACAGAATGATTCCTTAATTAACAACTAAACTGATTCATAAATGTCATCAAACGTATCGACGCTGTATCATGTCCGCTCTGTACCTCTGGATCGTGAGATTATATTTATAATGATGTATTAGGGCGTTTGGGTTTAGGCACGTGGAAGAGACAGGACGGTAGCACTGAACCAAATGAGCACAATATTGTGGTAATCCAGTCGCCTGATTAAAACATCGAGGCATCAATGCGAGCATTTCCTCTGTGGACTGGTTTGAGGGGGAAAACATTCCTGAAAAGTCAATATGTCGGGCGAATCCGATTCCTTCTCGTATTGTACTATGTTTATGCGATCTCAGTATTGTTTCCTGTTCGAATACATCTTGCACTCTACAATGTCCAATGTTGGTGTAAGCTATTTCTGCAATTGCTGCCTGGCCAATAGGTCGCACCAACATCCCAAGAACGTAAATCGCCACGTTTTCGGTTTCTCCAAAATAAATATGTTACTCTCCTTTACTTAACGCCGCCGCGTACGCGACGTGAGATAAATTCGTGTTACAAAGAAATTGAAAACGTTAATGCCCCAAAGCAGAGCAACCATTATCGGCATCGAACGTTAGCTCGTTCCCACTCCCGGTATGAAACTTCCTCTCCTTTCGCCAACAATTTATTTCCCTATACATTTCTCTGCATCTTCCATGATAAAAACCTACAGGGTAGAGCATACTGTTCATCCAGAAATTGCGCTCACTGAGATTTAACAAGAAATCCAATTGCAGCAGAAATTGTGAAATCAAATCTACTGTCCGTATCCGATACCAAGATATTATGTTGCTCGGCCAAATCGCTATAATATTCTTTCGAACGAATTGTAAAAATCCTTTTCTAAATTTTCTCTGTGCTTTTTTTTGCACAGGATTCTTATAAAGAAGTGAAGAAAGTACTTTCTGATCCATCGTGGACCAGGTCGGCACAAACGGGACAGAAGACTGTGAAACAACGGCAGACGAAACATAACTACTTAAATGATTTGTAATTCAGGATTGGACACAAAGAAAAAACACGCAGAAAGCACAGGATGACTTACTGCTGTACTCTCTGAGCCTGACGTAAAAGCGGCATTAAGTCCGTCCGTCAATCCGATCCCGTATTATTACGCACTCGTTCCATCGATCCATGCCATCTCAGTGTCGTTTTCGGAACGAGTGCTTTTCTACCGCTGTACCCCCCCCCCCCCCCCCCCTTCGAGACATCGAACGATAACTCAATTCCCCCTCCGTGCATCCACCTCCCTCCTCTGTCACCAACATTTAATTTCACTACATTTTCTCTGTTCCTTCCACGATCAAAACACGTATTGTTTAGCATCGTGTTCACCCGACACATTGTGCACACGAAGACCTACCGAAAACTCCAATTGCAGCAAGTATTGGATAATAGATCAATTCCACCGTCCTTATCTGATACCAACGCATTCTGTTACGATGAGAAATGCTGTCGTTGCTGTATTGAGTCACGGATTGGAACTGTCGGAGAACCAACTCAAACTCTGGGCTAAATATAGTGTTTGAAGCACATATGTAACAATTATCCTAATCCCCAGTGACACGTTGTTATGGATTTGTAGTTTGCTCCCGTGCGGTGTGTATCTATCAAAATAGTCATGTCACCATCGATGCCACTTAGGCTGGGTGAACATCTGCGGACCAATAAACGCGTTTACTATCTATTTCTGAAATCTATGTATTCTGTTTCAAACTCCATGCATGCTTTGTAAAATAGGGGAAAGCAAAGTGCATCAAAATGCACTTGATGGAAGAAGGAACAGCGGATGTCCAAACCTTCAATAAATTACAGTACTTGAATAAATAAGAGGGTTATTGTGCCTCATTGCAAGGCATGGATATGCGCTGCCTGAAGAATAGTTCCGGCCCAAAACGTCGTCTATCAGTGTATGCCATGTGTAGGAAAGAGCTGCAGATGCTGGTTTATACCGCTGATAGACACACAATACTATGAAGAAGGGTGCCGGCCCGAAACGTCACCTATTCCATTTTCTCCACATATTCTGCGTGACCGACTGAGTTACTCCAGCATTTTGCGTTTAAAGATTCATGGTCATAGATTGATACAGTGTGTAAACAGGCCCGTCGGCCCAACTTGCCCATACCGGCCAACATGTCCCAGCTACATTAGTCCCACCTGCCAGTATTTGGCCCAAACCTGTCCTATCCAGATACGGTCGCACCTCAGAGTTTCTCCAGAGTAAAAAAAAAATCCAGATGGGAAAAAAATATTTGGAGTGAATTCAGCATTTCCACTTTGAGAGTAATTACCCGAAATTCTGGTTCTGGCCCGCTGGAAAGTGGGGGGGGGGGGGGGGGGGGGGGGGGGGGGGGGGGGGGGGGGGGGGGGGGGGGGGGGGGATGGCGATCATCCACGCCTGCGCAATTGGGGGAAGCCGGTGTTGCACGGATACGAATACGAATTTGGAAACCAATGAAACTAACTCAGAAATTAAGAAATCTATCGCTCCTCTCACCAATAGTTATTAATCCGTCATTTAAACCATCTATTATTGATAAAACGTTTACCCATTGGGAAAGAAAGGAATTAAAACGTTTGGAGACATGTATGAAATGGGAAACATTTTATCATTTCAACGCCTACAATTAAAATACAACCTGAAAAATAATCAATATCTCAAATACTTTCAAATCGAGATTACTTGAAAAAACACACACAGAATATCAAACTTTAACCTCAGATCTATTAGATGAAGGAATGAACAGAAAAGCAGAATCAAGTAATTTAATATCATATTTGTATAACAACATTTTAAACACAGAAATACTATCGACAGAAGCAATTAGAAAGGACTGGGAACAATAATTATCTATAAAAATTCGGAAAGACAAATGGGAAAAATACTTGCTATATGTACATAAATGCTCGATTAATATAAAATACATCTTAATTCAATTAAAAAAGTACAGAGATTATATTACTCGAAAACCAAACGGAATATTTTTTTCCAAATGTTTCTCCCATCTGTGATCAAGGTGTACATGAAAACGCACACTCTTTTGTCTCTTGCATAAAGCTTCAAACATTTTTGAATTAATTTTTTTGAACGTTCACAAAATTATTTAAAATTAATTGAACCCCAATACAGAACTGATTATCTTCGGATCTATGGAAGACGGATGTGAGCTGACTTTGTTTCAAAAATGTTTACTTAATTATGGCTTAATAACGGCAAAAAACCTTACACTTAAATTCTGGAAAATGCACCCACACCGACGTTCAAAATGTGGATCTCAAACATGTCGGAAGTGTTACATCTTGAGGATATGAGATTCGTCCTATCAGGCAAATCAGACCAATTCTTAAAGATTTGGTCTCCATTTATCGACTTATTAGAAGCATGTGGTGCAACACAACCTTAGAAATTAATTGTTTCAGAACCGGGTGAGGGGTGGGTAAAGATACGAAGTAGGTATTATTTTTTAATTTCTCTTTTTTTTTCTCTTTTTCTCTTCTCTATTCGTTTTTTTCTCATTTCACAACACCTTGTTTTTTTTTCGAGCTACATAATATTCTCTTTCTCTCTATTTCTTAGTTTCCTTACTCTTCATTTTTACTGTTAAATTTAAAATAAGAAGTTGTACATGAAATGTAATATGTTATTCCTGTCTTATATTATTGTACATCACTTCTACAATACAATACAATACAATACCTTTTATTGTCATTTGAGCCTCAGTGAGGTTCAAACGAAATTCTGTTTCCACAGCCATACACACAAAGACAATTCCTAGACATACACACAATTTAATTCACACAAACTTCCATCACAGTGGACCCACTGTGATGAAAGGCAAAGTATTTTATCTCCCCTGTTCTCCATTTCTCTCCCGATGTCCAAGCCCCAGGCGGGCGATGATAAGTCCCACGGTCATTTTAGGCCGCGCGGGGCGATGTACGGCCCTGCTCCCAGTCTAAACGTCTCGAAGTTGGAGCCCCCGGTGGGTGCTGTATTGTCCCACGGCCATGAAGCCGCGCCGAGCGATGTACGACCCCGCTCCGGGTCGTTCCAACCCCGCGACACGGGCTGGAGAAGTCGCGTTGCGGGAGCTCCGGGAAGCGGTCTCTCCCCCCCCGACCCGCGAGCTCCCGATGTCCCAGTCCACCGGACCTGCGGCTGCGTTGTTGGAGCCTCCGAGCCCCAGGAGTCGAGTCGCAGCAGCGAGTCACCAGCGTTCCCCATGCTCCGAGGCCGGCCAGCCCCACGATGGTGAGTAGTCCGCAGCTCCGCAGGCTGCCGAGCCCCCGGGTCGTTCAGGTTGGAGGCCGCTCCACGGTGCTAGGCCCCAGCGACAACGGAGACCCGACAGGGAAAAGGTCGGGTCTCCCGGACAGGGAAGAGATTTTAAACGGTTTCCCCCTCCACCCCCCCCCCCCCCCACATATACACATTTAAAACCAGTATTAAAAAACACCAACACTACATTTAACTAGACAAAAAATTAAAAAAAAAAGACAGACAGGCTGTAGGGGCCGCTGCAACGGGTGAGTCGCGCCGCCAAAAATAAATAAATAAATACATAAATAAATAAAGATATTAAAAAATAACAATACAAAAAAAAGCAGCAAAACATACAACCACATAAAATTAACATAAACATCCACCACAGCGGCTCCCCCTCATTCCCCACTGTAGTTGAAGGCAATAACGTCTAATCTTCTTTTTCCGCATCTGCCGCGGTCCGGGCAGTCAAACCATCCGCAGTCGAGGCGATCGAAGTTCCCGCAGCCGGCAATCGAAGCGCCCGCGTCCGGCTGGTCGAAGATCCTGTGGCTTGGAGCTCCCGAAGTCGGTCCACAACCAGGGACCACGAGCTGCACCATGGTCCCGCAAGCTCCCGCGTTTGGAGCTCCCGAGGTCGATCCTAATGGGACTAATCTACAGGCCCCCAAACAGTAGCCTGGAAATAGGTTGAATCAGGAGTTTAAAATTGGCATACAGTAAAAGTAATGTTGTGGTTGTGATGGGAGATTTCAACATGCAGGTGGACTGGGAAAATCAGGTTGTTACTTGACCCCAAGAAAGGGGTGCCTTTGTAGAATGTCTTCGTGATGGATTCTTTGAACAGCTTATATTGGAGCCTACCAGGGAGAAGGGAATTCTGGATTTAGTGTTATGCAATGAACCGAATTTGATAAAGGACCTCGAGGCTAATGAGCCATGGTCCAAAGCATGGTCAGGTTTAGTCTTCATTTCGAGAGGGAGAATAATTGATCGGAGCTGTCAGTGTTGCAGTTGAATAAAGGAGACTATGGGGCCATCAGAGAGGAGCTGGCCAAAGTTGACTGGAAAGATACACTAGCAGGATTGACAGTGGAACAAAAATGGCAGGTGTTTCTATAAATAATACAGAAGGTGCAGGGTCAGTTTATTCCGAGGAGGAAGAAATATTCCAAGGGGAGAAAGGGACGACCATGGCTGACAAGGGACGTCAGGGACAGTATACAAATTAAAACGAAGAAGTACAACGTAGCAAAGATGGTCGGGAAGTAAGAGGGTTGCGTAATGTTTAAAGAACAACAGGAGATAACTAAAAATACAATACGGGAAGGAAAGATGAGGTACGAAGGTAAGCTAGCCAAGAATATAAAGCCGGAAAGTAAAATATTTTTTAGGTATGTGAAGAGGAAAAAAAATAGTTAAGACCAAAGTTGGACACTAGAAGACCGAAAAAGGTGAATTAATTATAGGGAACAAGGAAATGGCAGATGAGTTGAACAGGTACCTTGGATCTGTCTTCATTAAGGAGGACACAAACAATCTTTCTGATATAGTAGTGACCATGGGGATCTAGGGCGACTGAGGAACTGAAGGAAATTCACATTAGGCAGGAAATGGTTTTGGATAGACTGATGGGACTGAACGCTGATAAATCCCCAGGGCTGATTGTCTGCATCCCAGGAAGTGGCTCATTGGTGATACATTTCCAATGTTCTATAGACTCAGGATCAGTTCCTGTGGATTGGAGGGTAACTAATGTTAACCCACTTTTTAAGAAAGGCGGGAGAGAGAAAACGTGGAATTATAGACCAGTTACCCTGACATCGGTGGTGGAGAAGATGCTGGATTCAATTATAAAAGATGAGATAGCCGAACATTTGGATAGCAGTAACAGGATCGGTCCGACTCAGCAAGGATTTACAAAGGGGAAATCATGCTTGACTAATCTTCTAGATTTTTTTGAAGATGTAACTAGGAAAATGGGCAAGGGTGAGCCAGTGGATGTAGTGTAACTGGACTTTCAGAAAGCATTTGATAAGGTCCCACATAAGTGATTAGTGGGCAAAATTAGGGCACATGGTTTTAGGGGTAGAGTGCTGACATGGATAGAGAAGTGGTTGGCAGACAGGAAACAAAGAGTAGGTGTTGATTGATGATGCATGTGAACCAATCACACATCAGCCAGCATTACTAAATCCACTACACTATAATACTCATACTAACACTCGTTCCCGGCACTGGCAGTTCGAGCAGCTAGGATGCACTGACAACCTGTTGTCATCAACGCTGTTAAGCTCGAGTGTTCATTAAAGATGTGTTTAAATCAAAAACTTAATAATTTTGATTTACCGGCGAAAATATTCTTACAGTTAACATATACGTGTGGTAAAGTACATCCGTTGTGGTGCAAAAATAACACAGGAGATAATATGTGAGAGTAGGTAAAAACGTGAGACGTCGCTTGAGGAGATATCACTGCTGACGTTGGCGTCGGAAATCGATTTAATACAAATCTCGAGGACGGAAATGGAGATTGTAAGATACTGCAGTGCATGGCAGAAGCGGAGACGGTCTCTAAATATCTTGGAGCAACACGTAATTGCTGCCAAGAAAAGTTACTCCGAGAAGTTGAGTTGAAGAGCAAGTTCTCAGCTAGTGAATCTTCTTGAGTTTGGAAGGGATTGCAAGAAATTAGCAGCTACAAGAGGAACACCCCCCCCCCCCCCTATTTGGACAATCGTCAGCTGACCAACGACCTGAATGAGTTTACTGCTGGTTTCAAAATCAGAAATGTAACCATGGTACACCCTCCCCCCCCCCCACCTCCCTCCCCAACCAACACAGCCAGACCCCAGTCTACAAAGAATGGACTCTGCAAAACTTGGCTCAACACTGACGTTCCTGAGAGCGCCATCCAGCTATCGGGGCGTCATTTACTCCGAGCGGACAGGATATCAGACTCTGGTAAGACCAGAGGGGGGGGGGGGGGGGTCTGTGCATTTATGTAAACAAAACATGGTGCACGGACTCCACCATCATCGAGAGTCACTGCTCAGCTAACCTTGAGTTCCTCTTGGTTAGATGCAGACCGTTCTATCTGCCCAGAGAGTTCACCTCCACTGTTGTGACTGCAGCCTATATCCCTCCTGATGCTAATGCCAAGCTTGCAATGAAAGAGCTGCATACTGTCATTAGCAAACAACAGACGCACAACCCCGAGGCAGCCTTCATTGTTGCGGGTGACTTCAATCACTCCAACCTGAAGACTGTACTCCCCAAATTCCACCAACATGTATCCTTCCCCGCTAGAGTAGACAAGACACTGGACAAAGTCTACACCAACATGGCTGAAGCTTACAAAGCCATCCCCATCCCCCACCTTGGTCAGTCTGATCACGTCCCATTGTTCCTGCTCCCTAAGTACTCCCCACTCATCAGACGGGTTAAACCAACTGTGAGGACAGTTAAAGTCTGGTCAGAGGAAGCGGACTTCACACTTCAGCAGTGTTTTGGAAACACTGACTGGAAGGCGTTTGCAGCCCAGGCTACCCTTGACTCTCACACGGACATTGATTCCTATACATCCTCTGTTCTGGACTTTATAAACTCCAACATCAATAGTGTCACCTCCCTCAAACAGGTGACCATATACCCGAATCAGAAGCCATGGATGAACAGCGAGGTCAGGCAACTACTGAAAGCACGGGACACCGCTTTCAGGTCAGGTGATGCTCGAGCCTACAGTTCATCCAGGGCTAACCTGAAGAGGGGCATCAGGAAGGCCAAGCACTGCCATAAGCTCAGGATTGAGGAGCACTTCAACAACAACTCCGACCCCCGACGCATGTGGCAAGGCATCCAGGCCATCATGGACTACAGACCCTCCAACATCACCCCCACATCCAGCGACGCCTCCTTCCTTGAGGAGCTTAATCACTTCTATGGCCACTTCGACAGGGACAATCTAGAGACAGCCATCAAGGCTGTGCTACCTGCCGATCACCAACCCCTCACACTCACCCCCTACGACGTGTACGTGGCACTGAGTAGGACTAATGCACGTAAAGCTGCTGGCCCTGACGGCATCCCCGGGCGCGTGCTCAGGGTCTGTGCTGCGCAGCTGACAGACGTCTGGACTGACATCTTCGACCTGTCACTTGCCCAAGCAGTTGTCCCCACTTGTCTTAAAACCACCTCCATCGTGCCAGTGCCAAAACACTCCACTGTGGCAAGCCTCAACGACTTCCGCCCAGTTGCACTTACCCCCATCATCACCAAGTGCTTCGAGAGGCTGGTCCTGGCACACCTCAAAAGCTGCCTACCCCCCACACTGGATCCCTATCAGTTTGCCTACCGCAAGAACAGGAGTACGGAGGATGCCATCTCAACGGCACTTCACTCCGCCCTCTCCCACCTCGACAACAGAGACACTTACGTAAGAATGCTGTTCATCGATTACAGCTCAGCATTCAACACCATTATACCATCAAAACTGATCACCAAACTCGGTAACCTGGGCATCGACCCCTCACTCTGCAACTGGATACTGGACTTTCTAACCAACAGACCCCAGTCTGTGAGGTTAGACAAGCACACCACTTCAACCCTCACCCTGAACACCGGCGTTCCACAGGGCTGTGTGCTGAGCCCTCTCCTCTACTCCCTCTTCATCTATGACTGCACACCTGTACATGGTACTAACACCATCATCAAGTATGCAGATGATACAACGGTGATTGGCCTCATCAGCAACAACGATGAGCTGGCCTACAGGGAGGAGGTCCAGCACTTAGCAGCATGGTGCGCTGACAACAACCTGGCCCTTAACTCCAAGAAGACCAAGGAGCTCATTGTAGACTTCAGTAGGTCCAGAGGCGGCACGCACACCCCCATCCACATTAACGGGACGGAGGTGGAACGTGTTTCTAGCTTCAGGTTCCTGGGAGTCAACATCTCCGATGACCTCTCTTGGACCCACAATACCTCTACTCTGTTCAAGAAGGCTCTTCAGCGTCTCTTCTTCCTGAGGAGACTGAAGAAGGTCCATCTGTCTCCTCAGATCCTGGTGAACTTCTACCGCTGCACCATCGAGAGCATCCTTACCAACTGCATCACAGTATGGTATGGCAACTGCTCTGTCTCCGACCGGAAGGCATTGCAGAGGGTGGTGAAAATTGCCCAACGCATCACCGGTTCCACGCTCCCTTCCATTGAGTCTGTCCAAAGCAAGCGCTGTCTGCGGAGGGCGCTCAGCATCGCCAAGGACTGCTCTCACTCCAACCATGGACTGTTTACCCTCCTACCATCCGGGAGGCGCTACAGGTCTCTCCGTTGCCGAACCAGCAGGTCGAGGAACAGCTTCTTTCCGGCGGCTGTCACTCTACTCAACAACGTACCTCGGTGACTGCCAATCACCACCACCCCCCCCCCCCCCCCCCCCCCCGGACACATTATTATTTATTCAAATCGTTTGCTATGTCGCTCTTCAAGGGAGATGCTAAATGCATGTCGTTGTCTTTGTACTGTACACTGACAATGACAATTAAAATTGAATCTGAATCTAAATCTGAATCTGAATCTGACTTAAGGCAAGACTCCAGTATAACAGACGGGACCATTTCCCACCTCCATATAACCATATAATATAACCATACACCAATTACAGCACGGAAACAGGCCATCTCGACCCTTCTAGTCCGTGCCGAACACATATTCTCCCCTAGTCCCATATACCTGCGCTCAGATCATAACCCTCCAATCCTTTCCCGTCCATATAACTATCCAATTTATTTTTAAATTATAAAAACGAACCTGCCTCCACCACCTTCACTGGAAGCTCATTCCACACAGCCACCACTCTCCGAGTAAAGAAGTTCCCCCTCATGTTACCCCTAAACTTCTGTCCCTTAATTCTCAAGGCATGTCCCCTTGTTTGAATCTTCCCTACTCTCAGTGGGAAAAGCTTATCCACGTCAACCTCTCATCATTTTAAATACCTCTATCAAGTCCCCCCTTAACCTTCTGCGCTCCAAAGAATAAAGCCCTAACTTGTTCAACCTTTCTCTGTACCAACACTTCACACTCAACCAACACTTCACACTCACTCACAGCCTGACCAGAGTCTGCAAAGAGCCCATCTATACCCATCTCCCTTCCATCGCTACTTCAGACCCAATCATCCACACCATCTGTGCTGCAAAACATCACATCCAATATGAACAATAAAAATATAGGAGGTGGAGAGGCTTTTCATAGGATTAAAAAAACATAAATCTCCAGGACCCGACAATGTTTCCCCCTCTATTCTTAAGTGTTGTGCCAAAGAGCTGGCACCGGTCTATACAGCCATTTTAACCAGTCCCTGCAAACATGTATTTTGTTGGGTATTAATGGTGGAGTAGCAAGATGGATTCAACAGTGGCTGAATGGGAGATGCCAGAGAGTAATGGTGGATGGCTGTTTGTCAGGCTGGAGGCCGGTGACTAGTGGGGTGCCACAGGGGTCTGTGTTGGGTCCACATCAATGTACATCAATGATCGGGACGATAGTGTGGTAAATTGGATTAGTAAGTCTACAGATAGATTTAGGCCATTTGGAATAGTGGGCTGAAAGATGGCAGATGGAGTTTAACGCTGATAAGTGTGAGGCGCTACATCTTGGCAGGACAAATCAAAATAGGACGTACATGGTAAATGGTAGTGAATTGAGGAATGCAGATGAACAGGTGGATATAGGAATAACTGTGCACAGTTCCCTGAAGGTGGAATCTCATGTAGGTAGGGTGGTAAAGAACGTTTTTGATGTGCTGGCCTTTATGAATCAGAGCATTGAGTATAGAAGTTGGGATGTAATGTTATAATTGTACAAGGCATTGTTGAGGCCAATTCTGGAGTATGGTGTACCCTTTTGGTCGCCTAATTATAGGAAGGATGTCAACAAAATAGAGAGAGTACAGATGAGATTTATTAGAATGTTGCCTCGGTTTCAGCAACTAAGTTACAAAGAAAGGCTGAACAAGTTTGGTCTTTATTTTTTGGAGCGCAGAAGGTTAAGGGTGGGGGGGCTTGAAAGAGGTCTTTAAATGATGAGAGGGATAGACAGAGTTGACGTGGATAAGCTTTTCCCATTGAGAGTAGGGAAGATTCAAACAAGAGGACATGACTTGAGAATTAAGGAACAGAAGTATAGGGGTGACATGAGAGGGAACCTCTTTACTCAGAGAGTGGTAGCTGTGTGGAAGGAGCTTCCAGTGGAAGTTGTGGAGACAGGTTCGATTTTATCATTTAAAAATAAATTGGATAGGTATATGGACGGGAAAGGAATGCAGGGTTACGGTCTGACTGCAGGTAGATGGGACTAGGGAAGAATAAGTGTTCGGCACGGACTAGAAGGGCCGAGTTGGCCTGTTTCCTTGCTGTAATTGTTATATGATTATTATATGGTTATGTACTGTCCCTGCCTGCTTTAAAGTATCCACTATTGTCCCTGTATTGACATCTGGAGGTTGCAGCGAATCGTCCGATCAGCAGAGAAGGATTATTGGCTGCAACCTTCTTTCCATTGATGAACTGTACACTGCAAGGGTTAGGAAGCGAGCGGGAAATATCATTCTGACCCCTCTCACCCTGACCACAACTCTTTGAATCACTTCCCCCTAAAAGGCGACTCCGGATTGTAAAAGCTGCAACAGCCTGACATAAAAACAATTTGTATCCACGAGTAGTTGCTTAACTCAACAGCCTAAAATCTGTAGCCTCCCTTTGATCTGCTACTTTGTTGGTTCACTTGTTTGATCAATGGCGTTTTATCATTAATGTTTTATTATTATTAATGTTTTCGGAGTCATTCATAACTGTCACTGTTTGTCATGTTGCTACTTGTGGGCGGAGCACCAAGGCAAATTCCTTGTATGTGAATACTTGGCCAATAAACATACTTACTTATTTGCTTGACATGAAAACAAAGTTTGCGATGTGAGTACAAGTTCGCGGATGGGTGGTACGGACATTTCATTTATTTAGACATTTATTCTCTCAGTGAATCAGCCTGCATTTTTTAATATTTAGCCCAACAGTGTTTTATGAAACATAATCTACATTTTGCATGAAATGACGATCTATGTTACAAAATAATGTCGTGTGCCATCTGCCTTTCTCTCTATGTCACCAATTTCCTAATGAGTCTACAGAGGTACGCGAGCGCAAGGAATAGCTCTAATCTGAACCTTCTTTGCGTCACGGTGTAAATAGTCGAGTTTGTGTAGGAGCTCAGCAGCTGAAGCATTATCCCTAATTGTTCAAATGTTGGGAAGGGACTGATCTAACTCCTACATTTGAAAGCACTCATAATTTGAAAGCTAACAAAATGTACGACCATTGCGGACCAGTGCAGGATAAAACTCTTTTATAAACAGGATAAAACAGCGGATCTCCAACCCTTCAATAAATTACAATGTCCCCGAATAAGAATAAGAATAAGCATGTAATTCTGCGTCTCTGGAAGGCATGGATAGGCGCTGTCTGAAGAAGAGTTCCCGCCCAAAACGTCGTCTATCAGTGTATTCCATGAGTAGGAAGGAGCTGCAGATGCTGGTTTATACCGCTGATAGACACACAATGCTATGAAGAAGGGTTCTGACTCGAAGCGTCACCTATTCTATTTTCGCCAGATATGCTGCTTGACCGACTGAGTTACTCCAGCCTTTTGTGTTTAAAGATTCATAGTCATAGACTGATACATTGTGGCAACAGGCCCGTCGGTTCAACTTGCCCATACCGGCCAACATGTCCCAGCTACATTAGTCCCACCTGCTAGTATTTCGTCCAAACCTGTCATATCTATGTGCCTGTTTAACTGCTTCTTAAATGTCGGGATAGTCCTAGCCTCAACTACGTCCTCTGGCAGCTTGTTCCATACATCCACCACCATTTGTATGAAAAGGTTACCCCTCAGATTTCTATTAATCGTTTCCCACTTCACCATAAACCTATTGTCGTCTGATCCTCGATTCACTTACTCTGGACAAGTTGCTCCAAGCATCTTCCCGATATATTCCTTTCACCCGGCGCCGATGATCCAGCTTCGCGGCAGAGGGCCTGAGAACCGAGTTGGCTGAGGAGGCCACATATAGACCCCGACGTCGGGTGGACTATGAGGGGGAGAACTGTATATTTTTAGTGCCTTCCCTCACAGTGAATTCGGCTGTGGGGGGACGTTTCATGTTGATTCCTATTGTGTACTGTTCCGTGTCTTTTTTTCTTTTTCTCTTTTTTGCTTTGTATGGATTTATTGACATTTGATCTGTTCAATTAATTTAACCAATCTCTGTAAAGCACTTTGGTTCAAATACTGGTTTTGTTGAAAAGTGCTATATAAATAAACATTATTATTGTCTTATACATTTCTATAAGATCCCCCACATATTGCTGCGCTCCAATGAATAGAGTCCTAGCCTACTCAACCTCTGCCTATAGTTCAGATCTTCTCGTCTTGGCAACATACTCGTACATCTTGGCTGAACCCTTGATAACATTTTTCCTGTAACTAAGTGTAGCCTCACGAGCGTCTTAACAACAACAAAGCGGCCTCGCAACTTCTATACTCAATACTGTAGCTGATGAAGGCCAATGTGCCAAAAGCCTTTTTGACCACTCGATCTATCTTCGAGAGATGATTTTGCCTGACGCGCCGAGTTACTCTAGCACGTCAATGTGCATGTATTACCTGTTCTCTGTCTTTTTTTCTTTCCTCGGACGTCCCTGTCAACGACCCTACACGTCGATTTCGATCTTCCGTGCATTGTCGATCCTATCCCGTTGTCGGCACCTTTAACATATATTATTTGAAGGCCCAGGCAGTTTAATTCGTCTCCGAAATCTACTCGCTTGTCCGGAAGTCCTTTGATTCTCTGTGGTTGCCGAACTCAGTTCATCAGCTACCAACCCTCCTTTTCACATTCTGCCAAGTTGACGTCTTCATAATCAGCAGGGCGAAAGTTAATCGGAAATAACACAACTAGGGCGCTACTGGTGGATCCCTACACTGTTAGAGCAAATCTACTGGCGCACCGAGTATTGCGCTGGGAGAGTTCTGAAGGACATAAGTCATGCGATGGGCCCAACGCAGGCAGGGTTCGAGCAAGAACGAAGAGTGACACGATTTCGATACGACCTTAGCAATCCGCATTAAGTTTTCAGAATACAATTCCGCATGTACTTCATATGTTATGCAGATAAAACTTGCTTAGAATCTCAGCCCATGTGCAGAAGGAATGGGAATCCCATGCGCACATTGTGCACATTTCAAAAACACATGGGTCTCCTCGAAATATTTAGGAAGATGATTGAGTGGGGGCGCCGTCGAGTATGGCTGCGCAGCCTCCAACTGTTCGTCCTTTCACTTTTAAAAACAAATAATATGTTAAAAAGTGTTGTTTTGTAGGTCCAGTTTTTTTAATGTCGGGATGGAAGTGGGGACTGGAGCGGCGTTTCGTGTCGGGATCGGCCAGAATCTTCAGCTTATGTCCTTGCACCCCATATCAATCAGCCTATCCAAAAAATGTCGCTATTTCATCAGCATCAGTAATTCGTTTCAGGCTCTCACCACCCACCGTGTAAAAAGTGCTCCGCACATCTATTTTGAACTTTGCACCGGTCAACTTAGAAATAAGCCCTCAGTTATTTGATATTTCCATCCTGGATAAAATGTTCTGATTGTCTTGCATATCTACGGCTCTCATAATTACACGTACTTATACCAGTTCTCCACTCAACCGTCGGGGCGACAATGCAAGATGCCCAATCTCTCACTGCAGGTAGCAACTGCTCCGTAAGACAAGCATAATTCTGCTAAATCCAATCTGCACACTTTCCGAAGCCTTCACATCCTTCCTGCCACTGGGCGGCCGGAACTGCACGAAATACCCTTATGAAGCAAAACGAATTTGTAAAAAGTTACTTCACAGCAAGAAAATTCTAACAATCCGATTAACAAGTGGATGTCTTCACTTAATTGAGCTACGTAACCTAAAATATCGGAGGGTGCAGGGTTGATGCTCACCTGGGCTGGCACTGTCAAATACTACAGGGTGTGGACTCCACAGACTATCGGGGTCCCACAACCTGATTCCATAGTTTTTCCTTGCGATATGAAGGTGCTGTCGCTCTTTCCGCCTTTTCTCTTATTATAAACTCATCTTTCAAAAATGTTATATGCTTTTGATGCTAAGAACTCTACGAAAGGGTAGATTTAATGTGAAGTGTCAAGAAATTAAATTACTTCATGCTTCCAGTTAAAGGCTAACCACAGATTAACGATAAACGAGTCAAGTAAGGCCCTCCCTCTTCCCCTTTCCACAAAAACGTTTAATCGCTTCCCTGTCCGGGGAACCGACGTTTTCCTTGTCGGGCCTCCGGTGTTGTTGAGCCTAACATCGTGGAGCCGGCGGCTGAGGGTTCCTATCGCGGAGCTGGCCGACGTCGGAGCGGGCAGAGCTGTGGTGGCGCGCGGCTGCAACCCGTCTTCGGTGCTTCGGAGGCTCCGGCCGCAGGTCCGGTGAACTGGAACATCGGGCGTTCACAGGTTCCTGGTGGGAGACCGCTTTTTCGG